>NC_056725.1:694765571-694858071 GCF_019279795.1 Protopterus annectens
TCCATTTGCTTGTGTAAATCCTCCTGGTAGAGGATTTTAGCGAAGCTACTATGATGTCTCTAACTGGGTTAGAGATCAAAGGAAGCCTGGCTAAGGAAGGAAATGGAGCAACCATGCTGTGAGGTTGAGAGAAGGGATTGACCGGTGCAGCTGACCCGATTGGTGAATCAGAAGATCTGGCACTGGGTCCAGATGCCACGGCTGCACCAAAAGGTGATGATGGAGGAACGGGAACCAAACTTGTCGAGGCCAGTAAGGGGCAATGAGAATCAATTTGGCTCTCAAAACGGTAGCTTTCTGGATCACCTGAGGGATCAGAGGAAATGGAGGGAAGGCATAAAGAAGTCCCTGGGGCCAATCCTGGGTCAGAGTGTCTCTGGGGGGATGGCCTGATAGAGGGAAGAGGCTGAAGAAGTCTGGACATTTGCTGTTTTGGGGAGTAGCAAAAAGATCGCAACATGGACGACCCCATTCCAGAAAAATCTCTTCCGCTATAGATTGCTTGAGAGACCACTCGTGAGGCATGAGGATAGCTCTGCTCAATCTGTCCGCTATAATGTTTTATTTTTCCCAGGGATATGCGTTGCTACCAGAAACCGATGAGAGGAGATCGCCCATTGCCATAGTCTGAGCGCTTCTCGACACAAGGGGTAGGACTTGGTTCCGCCCTGTTTGTTGATATACCAAACTACAGACATGTTGTCTGTGTGGACTGCAATTGTCCCTACGGGAAGAAAGTCGTTGAGGGCTTGCAACGTTAAAAGCACTGCTCTCATCTCCAGGACATTTATGTGCAGATGGTACTCGAACGGCTGCCACGTCCCATGAACCATCCTGCCCTGATAATGACCCCCCCACCCGATCAGGGAGGCATCCATGGTGACAGTGGCTATCGGGGATGGGGGTACAAAGTACCTGCCTTGGTGAACCTGAGACGATGTGATCCACCAAGCAAGATGCTCTTTGCATGTCTGTGTCACCAGAATCTGGTGACGCATTGGAAGTTGCTGGTATGACCACTGTGTGAACAGCATCCACTGAAGAAGGCGCATGTAGAATCGAGCCACGGGAAGAAGAGTAATGGCCGCAGCCATGAGACCTAATACCTTTAGAACCATTCTGGCCTGTATTTTCTTGCTGGCCAGAATGATCCTGACATGAGTCTGAATGTCTGAAACTCTTTGTTCTGTAAGGGTAGCTGACATCCGAACAGTGTTTAAGTTTGCGCCTATGAAGGTAATAGACTGGCAGGGCGATAAGGATGACTTTTCGAAGTTGATTGAGATGCCCAAATGAGAACAAAGGTCTATTGTGTAATCCCTGGCTTGTATAAGCTGATGCCTGGTGGTGGCTGACAGGAGCCAGTCGTCGAGATACGGAAACACCTGGAATCCTTGACGTCTCAGGTGAGCCGTGACCACTGCCATGCATTTGGTGAACACTCTGGGGCTGTAGTGAGACCAAAGGGCAGGGCTCTGAACTGGAAATGACTGGATCCCAGCCGAAGCGGAGAAATCTCCTGGAGCGTCTGTGAATTTTGATGTGATAGTACGCATCCTGAAGATCTATTGAGCACATCCAGTTGTCCTTCTGTAAGAAGGGCAGAATTGACTGAAGAGTGACCATTCGAATCTTGTCTTCCTGACAGACTTGTTGAGTCTGCTGAGATCCAATATTGGTCTCCAGTCTCCCGTCTTTTGGGGACCAAAAGAACCTTGAGTAGATTCCGGCTCTGAATGGTCTATTGTAACTGGCTGAATGGCTCTTTTGCAGTAGTTTTGAGATTTCTGACTCTGCAATCTCCCTTAGACCGGGTGGTACATCTGGAAGGGAACTTGAGGGAAGGGACTTTCCTCGAAAGGAATTATGTAACCCTTGGATATGATCGACTGTACCCATCTGTCTTGAGTGAGGGAATGCCAGGCTTCTGGGTACAGTGATAATCTTCCCGACTGCCTCCAAGGAGGGACAGCCGGGCAACACCTCAGGGATGCTGAAAGGGCTTGTCAGAGAGAGGCTCCCTGTTTCCCTGGTTCTTGGACCCCTCTGCCTCTACAGCGCGTCTGTTGTTGTTACCCCTCTGCCTCTAGGGGTAAACTGACCACGTGAATCCGGCGTGACTCCTTGGGATTTACGGAACCACATCTTCCGCCCTTCTGTCCTTTGGGATAAGGTCTAGAAGGGGTGGAAAACGGACTCCAACAGCAGAAAGAGTCTTGCCGTCCTGCTCGCACCTGGTCAAGGTTTCCTTCACCTGAGGGCCAAACAAAGCTGACCCATCAAAGGGAGAATTTGTGAAGGACACCTTAAAGGGATCCGCGAAAATCACATAGCCGCATCCAGGCTTGGCGTCTAAGAGCCACACCTGTACCTGCGGCTCTACTCGCTCCATCCGCAGCATAAGATATTAGCCGCATGGAGGAGTTTGCAATGGAATTGAGGGTTCCTAGCTGCGAAGCAATTTTTCTTGAGCCCCTGCAGCTGTAGGATCCTGAACTACTTCTCCCAGCTCCTTCAGGATATCCCTCTGGAGTCTGGTGAAGTGACATAGGTAATTCAGCGAACGCATAGCAAAGGTCGCTGAGGAAAACATCCGCTTACCGTACCTATCCATGGTCCTAGAGTCCTTATTAGGAGGATGGACGGGCACGGAAGGATCTGCAAGTTCCTTTTTGGTGGCCGCAGTCACCACCATGGCATCAGCAGGGACACCCCTAGCAAGGAATTGTTTGTCACACGGGCAGTGATAAATTTTGAAGGCCTCCTAGGGACTGGCTCTACAGAGTCAGGAGCTGCCCACGCCTTCGTGCAATAACCTGCATAAGGGGGTGGAAGGCGGAAACACCCAGGAGGTGGAGGGCCGAGATCCAAACGCCTCTAGGTATACTGACCCATCCTCAGAGGGATTGTTGGTGGGCCAGTTTCCCTCTGTTTCAGAAGTTCTAGGATGTCTGAGAAGGAGACATCCTCAGAGGGGATCTAGGGATCCCTCTGACTCATCAAAGTCAGTATCCAGTGACAGACTCGGGAGTCTACATGCTTCCTCTTACAAGTCCTCTTCCCAGGTGGTTCTCCCGTATCATCTGGTGAATCCTTGGAAGTGGTGGAAATTCCCAATGGTGAAACCTGAGGCGGAGGATCTCTGGGTCCTGTAGCAAGAGAAGTGGCAGAGATGTCAACAGGTACTATAGAGGGAGGAGCTACGGGAACAGACTGCTGACTGATACCAGTGGCCAGTACACTCTTCATCACCTCGAATGCTCCCTCCCAGGCAGGTCCGAGAGAACCCGCTCCGAAGAGCTAGGAACTCCAGGGACCACCGAAAGGGAAGTCTCCGAGGCAGATGTCGGAGCCGAGCTCACCAAGACCGAGGCTCCAAGGGGAAGAGCGGGCTCGGACAAGGGTCCGATGCCACTCACCCCTCGGAGGAGACCATGGAAGCCCGACCACGAATCCCTCTAAGGAAGGTCTCAAGAGGAGATAAGAGTAGAGGCTGAAGGAACAGAAGGGGTATCCGTCCTCCAGCCGTAGCAGTAACCATTCCCGAAGACTCCAACTCCAAGCTCTGGGGTAGAGTTGAAGGAGGAACTGTAACGGGGTGTGGACCAACAGTCGTCTGTTGAGACGGACTATGTAACATTTGGGCCAGTACCTGTGACTTAAGTAATCTACTGACCACTCTCTCTAGGTCATGATCTGACAACCTGGATGACCTTGAAGATCGGCTCCGATGGCTCCGTTCCGATAGAAGAGGTGAAGCCGGAGCCGAAAGTATCGGCTCCAAGGAAGGAGACCTCGACCTCTTCCTGGAATGAGCCATCGGAGCCGATACTATAGATCCTGTCGGAGCCGACCTCTCGGAGCCGACAGGAAGCCTCGATGTATCGGCTCCAGCCGGAGCCGATACAGCCACCAAAGTAACGGTGTCGGAGCCGATCGGAGCCGACACCGATGCCTGTGCCACATGGGTGTCAGAACCGATCGGAGCCGACATCGAAGTGGTCAATACAGATTCGGCACCGATAGCCATCGGTGCCGAAGGCTTTGTTAAGCCAGAATCGGCTCCAGCCGGAGCCGATCTCGACTCGGTACGAGTCGGAGCCGAGGCCGCAGGCTTAGACACAGAAGCCTGGGCCTTGGATTTAACTGATTTGGATGGAGCCGACTTAGCCGGAGAGCCCTCCGGCTTAAGAAGGCCCCTAAGGATCAGTTTATTACATCTTTCCTGCAGGACTCTCTGGCTGAAGGAATGACAAATAGCACAGGAGTCCTGCAGGTGAAGAGGGCCCAGGCAATATAGGCAAGAAGTGTGACCGTCTGTCAGAGACATCTTCTGACAGCACGAGTCACACTTCTTAAAACCTGAGACCCTCTCCTTTGACATGGTGCTTTACACAAACACACACACACACACCAGTCAAAAATTAACTTAAATAAAATACCAAAAAGGTATTTCTATAAACAACACACACACCCTAACGGGGGGGGGGGGTGGGATGGGTAAATTTGACTAAAATAAATTAGAAAAGACAGGGATTTTCTGTCACAAAAGGTAAAAAATTAACTAATAACCAATAATTAAGGGTTTTTTAAGAAAAAGGGGCTTAAATATCCAAAAAGAGAATCACTTACCAGGAGCTGGTAAAAGGAGGACCTCATAAGCGAAGCGGCAAACGAGATCTGGGTACTTACCGCCTTGCATCATGGGATATGGGGCTGCCTCAAGCTGGTAAAAGTGACTCTCGAGCTTAGCAAGTGCCGAGTTGGAGCCGAGGGATCGGCTCCGAACCCATCAAGCAAGAATGAAGGCGAGATTGACAACTTAACATTAATATACTAAGATCAAATCTATACCTCAAGTAAGCAAAGATGTACAAGGGAAGAGTTACACCCACTAGAAATATGATGTCACCTCTAAAACTAAAACATCAGTCCAGTACCTCATATATCATACCACACACCATCTTCAATTACCATGCTGCCAAGGCTTACACCAGCAAACTAAACTCATCATAGATATTAAGAATAGGCTTAAAACTAAAATGAAATACATTACCTTCATTATTTACCCTATCACAGCAGAGTACTTTACTTTTCGAAAAGGAAAGCAAAAACCAGCATTTTTTCAGCAAAATGTAATAGATCCCATCTATCTGGAGGGCATTTTACATTATGCCTGCTAATTATATACCTTTGCCCACATGCATCAACTATCACAGACTCTTGCCAGTGCATTGATTTGCACATGAAAGCAAAGGCATGTCCTGAGGAATTCTTCCCAGACTATAAATGGACTGTTTATTATGATTCAACAGTTGTAAAGTCTGCATTATCAGTATCATTGACTCATGTTCTTGGTATCATCAGCAGAAAATAAACCATCTTAACCCTTATTTATTCAATGTTTCTACCGTCTCTGGTACTCCCATAACAGGTATGTTCTTTTTCCAAGCTTATTGCCCATCTCAACCAGTTTATGCCCTGCCACAGCCAATTCCACATAAAACTCCGTAAGTTGCTTCCTCGCCATATCACTGTAGTTTTTCCAGGAGAAATTTATACCAGTTCATCCACAGGATATCTGAACTGCATTGTCCTCATCACCATCCAGTCTCTTTATAAAATCAGGCAGTTTATCTGTAATGCTTTTCTGCTCTGAGAATGAGCTTCAGCAAATGTTTCTAACAGATACCAAACATTGGCATATCTGAGCTAGCTTCTTTATTTAGTCATGCAAACAAATGGTCCACAAACTCCTCCAAAACTTTGGTTATTGTTATATTCATACATGTTTCAGTGCTTTTCTCTCAAAATAATAAAACACCATCAAGCATTCTACATTTTAAAGTAATTTTTATTAACTTTTCTCAAACTAAAACTTAGTTTTAAATAACTGTTAATGGAGTGGCTGAAGGAGATGGTCTTCATACTTAAGCACCAAAACACTTTTCTGGTTGCTCTATTTTTGAAACATTACTTATATAAACAAATTTGTTTGTGTAACTTTGTATCTTTGAGATATGCATCTGGGCATTGTATGAAATCAGCCCTCTGTGGATTAATATATTATCCTGATCAACAACTAATAAATAAAATAAAATTTAAAAAAATCAAGTCTCACTTGGATACCCTGGGACCAGCATCCCAGTGGGAGATTTCAGGAAACTTCCAGCACTTGCTATCATTATGACTAGTATTACTACCAGCAAAGCATTGTTCCCCTTACTGCTTCTTCCTTTGAAGCCTGCTATTGAGACAGTGAGATGGTAGGGATAGCTAGTTAAGATTAGATTACTTTGATCTGTGATATAGTTGAATGAGTCTTTACTCTAGCAATCACCCATTAGCAGTCTAGCCTTGTACAAAGTGCCTGGTTCTCTCAAATGCCAACACCTGATCCTGTATTGCACCTAACAGGGCCTCTGTACTTTTTATTTTTTTTTTTGGATGTTTTAGAGGGAAACTCCTTGAGTTTTATATTTTGCTTAGAAGACTTGACCTTACATAAATGTTTGTGTTTTCCTACAGATTTCTGATCAGAAGTAGGAAAGGTAATAAGACTACAAACAACATATATGCTATGATTATCCTTAAGTGTTTTGTCTTATAGTATGGCACACAAGATTAAGGCTACATGCTGCTATTAAGTTTCTTCCTGTTGTCCAGAGATTGATTCCCTCATTCTTAATTTGCGTTTTGCTTGATGGTAACCATCTGGGTTGTCCATGAACAAACATTTCTGTGGACTTATTCAAGTAACAAAGACATACAAGAAATAAAAAAATATATATAAATAAATGTTCTAAAAAGACTAAAAAATGTGCATCTGTTATAGCACAGGTCATCTTATTAAGTACAGCATAATTCCTACAGTTATTAGTATTGTTGTCCTCTCCTAAACAAAAAAAGCAACCGCTGGTGGAAGTCTTCTGACTGGAACCTGACAGAAGCAATAGCACTTCATAATTTCCTCTTGAAATACCATGAGAAACATAATTATAGACAAGCTATCTCTATATAATGCAAAAATAAAAATTGTGCTTAGTTTATGCTAGATCAAGACCTAGGATTCAAATGCAGTAGAAATAGTAAAGCAAAGCAGGGGTTCACTTTATTTTAGGCAAAAAAAAAAAAAAAAAGAACAGAGTGGAATATGCCATGCACTTTGTATTACATTGTGGATTCCTGTAACAGCAAAATTAAAAGGCCCATAGGGCAGTCTACCTGATGGAAAGGTGTCCACCTACAGTCACTCCCATAAAAATTACAATTCCTGCTGTGGTAATATTTATGATAAGCACCTGAGGTAGGTAAGGAATTAACTAGGTATTAAAATTTGTTATGTTGGACAACACCTTACTGCCCAGCACCATGTGGGCACAGCTCCTTATTAGAAAGTCAGAAACATGTAATTATGAGCCCAACAGCTTCAAAGGAAATAAAGTGAATGCTAAAACTCATTTTGCTACCTTTAAAGTAGTTTTTCACCCCCAGCAAGGGCTAACCAACCCCACTGCTAGTTCCGCATACCAACTCCAAGATCCCTGTACATTGGAGTAGGGGGACTAGTCAAATATAATGCAATCTCAGACTTAACATAGAGTCTCCATTTATATATTTACTATCTTGATATTCCAACAGCTGCAGTTACAGCCCCCAGAATATCAACAGGCATCATATGGGCACAGGGTCTGTCTCAGCATTTGTCCCTTGTAAATTCTATGGCTGGGGCTGGGCCAAGAAGCCTTCAGCTACTCTGCTAGTAAGAATTCATATGAGAAAATTTCCATTCAGGATGGCCTGATGTTTCACATAGTTATAATTCCTCATGATAACTATTCACAGCTTACTTTCTTAGGTTCATAGTTCATAGGTTCATAGGTTCATAGTTTTATACTAGGCTATCTGCCCTAAGGCATTTATAAGCCTAGCCCAAAGTTTTGTGGCTTACGCTACCCCTTATATGAAAAAATACTGTGCCCATTAGTTTGTTGTGCCTCTGTCCAGCAGTGACACAGAGATGATTCCCGGGGTAAACCTATGAACTCCCACCCACAGGTCAAGATTTCTCTTGAACAGAGCCAGCGAGGTGCTCTGCCTCACATGGACCGGGATTTTATTCCACAGCATAGGGAGTCTCTGAGTGATAAATCGATCCCTCCAGCACGTCCTATTTATATCCGTGCTAAGGTTTAAGTCACTTGCTCTAGTGGTTTTGGTGGATTTGGATTTTTTGAGGTGGAGCATGTCCATTAATTCCGGGTTGGACATGGCCTTGTATGTCAGGCACATGTCACCTCTGAGCAGACGGTATGCGACTGAATAGAGCTGGAATTTCTTCAATCTGGCAGCATATGACAGATTTTGGAGTCCTTTATCCTTTTGGTGAGGAACTTTTGGGGTCTCTCCAATTGCTGCAGATGTCGGGTGAGATACATCCCGAATGGGGCATTGTACTCGATCATTGGTCTGATAAGTGAAGAGTACAGGGGAACAATGACCTCACTAGCTCTGGATGTGAATCCCTTCATGATCAGGTGGGCAATGTAGAAGGTCTTTCTAACCACTTTAGCAACGTGAGTGTCAAAAGAAAGGCCACTGTCAACCTGGGTCCCCAGGTCCCTGATAACCTCTTCTGTGCTTAGTGGATTGCCACCTATATGGTAGCCTGGGGTTACCTTGTTTTTCCCGAAGGGTATGACTATACATTTTTTGGCGTTTAACTTCAGGCCATGGCTCTGGCACCAGCTATCTGTTTCCGTGAGTCCCTTCTGAAGGATATCCGTGTCCGATGCACTTTCCACTATGGCGCCCAGTTTGCAGTCGTCTGCAAACTTTGTCAGCCAAAGTCCTCCCATGTTGGCCTGTACTTCTGAGAAGTAGATGCCGAACAATAGGGGCCAAGGACCGAGCCCTGTGGGACACCACTTGTGACTGGCTTGGAGTCTGACATAGCGCCAGCAACTCTAACCCTGTGGGTTCTGTCCTTAAGCCAGTTTGCAACCCATCTTGTGACATATGGGTTTACATTTAAGCTGGTAGTTTTTCTACAATACCCGAGTGGGGTATTGTGTCGAAAGCCTTTGCAAGGTCAAGGTAGGCTGTATGAACTGCCTTTCCCTCATCAATGGCCTTGGTGACTGTTTCGAAGAATTCAACCAAGTTCAAAAGGCATGATCTGCCCTTGACGAAGCCAAAGTGGGTCGGGTCCAATGTCTGCAAGTCCCCTATATCTTTGTTTATGAGCTCCATTATGATCCTCTCCATAGCTTTGCAGACTAGACTTGTTAAGCTTATGGGGCGGTAATTACCAGGGTCCGTAGAGGCACCGCCTTTGTGGAGTGGGACCACAGTTGCCGTACGCCACTCCTTGGGCACGTATCATGTGGTAAGGCTGAGATTAAACAGCTGCCTTATGTGTGGGTTTAATTCCTCATTTAGCTCGTGTAGCACACAGCCGGGGACACCATCCGGTCCCATTGATGCTGTGTTTTTAGCTTTAGAGACAGCAGCTTTCACCTGCGCATTTGAGATGTCTGGGAGGCTACACTCCGTTGGGATAGTTATCTCTCCTTTAGGGGGGAGAGGGGGGTGAAGTTTGCACTGAACCTGTCTGCCAGTATGTTGGCAATGTCTGTGGGTTCAGTGATTTTTGTATCATTTTGGACTAATTCTGAGCATATCTGGGAGTTTCCACCCAGGGTCCTAACATAGCTGAAAAAGGCCTTATGATTGTCCTTTGAATCCATGGCAATTTTTCTCTCAAAATTGGCCTTAGTTGATTTTATGAGTGCTCGTATTTTTTTACTAATAATGATCAGAGGTGACTTCCCTTTTATGGATTTTGTTCTATCATGTAATAGCTTTCTCCTCTTATTGTAAAGTTTGTTAATGGCTGGGGTCCACCAGACTGGATGTTTGCCCTTTGTGGAAAGAGTCTTGGTTTTATTTGGGATTGCCTGATCCATTCTTAGTTAGCAGGTGTATCAAAATAATTGTAAACTGAACTAATAAACATATTTTCTATCAAAACTTAGTTAAGATAAATATATATATTTAGACAGAATCCCAGAAGGTGCGATAGGTTAATGCTGCTAGTGTTCTTTCTTGATAAGATGCAGACTTCTACCTGCTGGTGTTCTTTCTTGATAAAATGCAGAAATCTCCTTGTATTATTTTTACACGTATCATTTTATGTAGCATTTTTTTCTGAAATTGAACAAACATACAGAAAACAAAAGATGTTCCAAAATCATTAGTGGTACATCAGTTGCCTCACAGCTCTTTGTTCTTTGGTTCATTTCCCAGCTGAAGTGCTTTCTGGTCCAAGGCTGCATATCGTCTCTGTATCCATGTGGCATGCAGGTTTTTGTTGTGTCTCTTGTTTCCTCCCACATATTTAAGGCATGCTGTTGGGTGAAGTGGTGAGCCTCTAAACTCTCAGCTGGTATGGTTGTGCATTCTGCAATATACTGACATCTCAACCAGGACTGTCTCTCTGCTTTTTGCTTGCTGATTGCCAGCCCCTCACCCCCACCCCACAAATTGACCCGTACAAAGTAGATATTTGAAAATGGAAGAATGATGTTTAATATTCAGAAGTAAAACTGTAATCCGCACTGCCAAAAAACATGCACAAACAGATACACACACTTTCTGAGTTACTATTCTGAGACAGGCTTAAGCACAGATGTTCTAAATTAAATGATAAAGTCTAGAGAATACTGAGGAACTAGACATAGCCTATTAAGAACAAATGCCTTGCACTGATTGCCATTTGTGGAATAGCACTATTGTTTTCTTCCTTCTCACAACACAGCTGAGCTCCACTTCAAACATCAGTACAGTTGCATGGTCGGAAAGTCTTATTTTTATTACCTGATAATACTGGAGCTGACTGATTTTTTTGTATGTGATTTCCTGTAATCAAATAGCTGCATAACAACAACCACAAACAAGACAGGTCTACATTACCAAAGTTTCCATGGTAGTTAGGCTATTAAGTCTTGTTAACACGGGGTCTATTTACTACTCCAAACCTCACTAAGACATAATTACATTGTTCTTTGTTACTAATACATAATCTACCATTCTGTTTCTCTTAAAATTATTTCTTCAGGTGATTCAGCTGTCATAAACTGTCACACCAAAATGTTCTTTTCCCAGAGTGAAATAACTCTTATCTGAACTTAAAACTCATATCTGTGATCCTTAATCACATGTGAAATGTACAGATTAAAACACTGAGCTTTCTTATTCATAGATGTGTTCTGAAGTGGTTACAAAGATCAACTAAGAAACGTTACAAAAACTGTTACTGTGAGCTGTTGTAAAAGCAGTCCCAAAGCAATGCACATATAAAAATGTGAAAGAATCTACTAAAATAAGCAACCAAAAGTAGAATAAAAGAATGATTAAACATCAGATATTTCAGATTTTATTTCATTCAACAAGAATCATAAAGACAGCTTAAAACATTCTTCAGTCATCACTGATGGGCTATGTATTACAAAGCCATCCATGGATTCTGTAGAGCAGCTTCCTTTGTTTATTTTCCCTCATTAACTGTTAAATGCCACTGTGATACCGTGCCTTTAAGCACTGCTCATTTTTATTTGATTCCAGGCTTTGCGATGATTCTTCAGAGACATCTAGGAAAAATGGAAACAATGACCATGAAATATCTAAATGGTATAGTAATATTATTTTCCTGAAAACGAGACTTC
Organism: Protopterus annectens; assembly: GCF_019279795.1. Classification (NCBI taxonomy): domain Eukaryota; kingdom Metazoa; phylum Chordata; order Ceratodontiformes; family Protopteridae; genus Protopterus; species Protopterus annectens. The sequence continues at coordinate 694,777,298 of NC_056725.1, forward strand.
CTCATTTACAGGGATAATATGTATACTTCTTTGTTTTAAGTAAATAATAAATTATTGTATTCATACTGAGATGAGCAAGAAATTCTTGTCAGCTGTCCAATGTATATCTATAGGATTAATTTATTCTGCTTCTAAAATGTCACCCATGTCTTAGGCTATCTCTAGGATATTCATGATCAATGCAAAGCTGTCCGTCACTAATGACATTAAAAAGATATTACATTTCAGTGATGAATACACAACCTCCCTCTAGCATTATAAGTAACATGCATGGTAAACAAGACTGAAAACCAGTGTTATCTGGGCAAAAAGGGGCTGACCATTATCATTGCTCTTGCTGCTACATTGGATTTTCACAACACTCTTTTAAAAAGCAATGATGGGAATGCATGTTTGTATATGCCAGCCTAGAGGATTTACTACAAGTGCATGCATGGTATTAACTTGGAACACACTTGCTCCCATCCACTTGGTCTAAAGGTCAAGTGACATAACTCCCATTAGCCCAATCTTACTTAGTTACCCAGGCCTCTCACCACCCAACCTTATTAAACTGTATAATCCAACCAGAGCACTAAACTCTAACCCTAAACTCCCACCCAGTTCCAAACCTTAACCCGAGTCCTGACTCCCTAACCCTCACCTTAGAACTCTACTCATCATCCTCTCCCCATAACCTAAAATCCTTAATCACTCCCTAAACCAAAAGCTCCAGTCCCCCTCCTTACACCTAACACTTCCCGCTTACTCCTTAACCTTAAACTCTCCTCCTTCCTCGAATAAACCTAAAACTCTACTGCTATTCCCTGACCCTAACTCTCCCCCCACTCCCTAACCCTAAAACTCCCGTCCCACTTCCTAAACCTAAACTAGTCGCTGTCTGAAACCCTGGGCTACACTCCCAGTCCCAACTCCTTCCCCACAGCTACCACACTTACCTTGCTCAAACTTGAGTAATGTGATCGGACAAGGTGAAGCAGATCCACTCTCACTCAGTACACTTAACTGCTGCAATTTGCTTGAACTCATATTTAAGTTCAAGCCCGAATGGCAGCTCATGTGAACTACATGACGCGAATCCCTGTCTGACATAATGGTCTTTGAGCCCCTGTGACTCTGGTACTTACAGTAGACCTCATACTAGTTGATACATACATCCTAAGAGGGTTTTGATAATACTGGGATAAACAACATTAAGATTAAAGTTTCTCTCTAATTGCTGGTGCAAAAAAGTGTTTTTGGGGAGTCTTAGAAATGCAGGAGGTATAGCATTGCTGTGAAGAATAATTCTCATATGTACATTTGCAAGGGATGCAACTCAAGAAGTCTGTCAACAAATCTGACATTCCTGATAAATCACCAGCATGAATTCAGAGTGTTTCTTTAAATCATGAGCCCTATAAATCAGTGCTTTTTGGCACAAAGTACATGTCTTTGACTGACTGTGATTATGGTGGTTCTAGTAAATAACATGGCTCGAGTTATTACCTTCTGGAAAGCTAGTACTAAATTTAAATCTGCTCTTAACTCAGAAAAAGTCTGTGACAGAAAGCATCTTTCAATGACCTGGCCCTCTGTACTCTGTATAATACTCTGTGTCCTACCCATCCTTTTGTGAGCATATCCATAGTAAGACAATGTGTAGGCTCATACCTCTAGAAGGCTACCACTTTCAAAAGTGTTTTAAGAAAATCAATCACTTTAATGGCAATTTAACAGTGGCCTGCTAGACTGATTTGATTAGGGATGGTGATTTGTAATACCCTGTTAAACTGATTTGGTTGGGCGGGTCATGCGTTTTGAAAACACTGGCCTATTTGTGCATGGATCTATCATGTAAAGACAGGCAGCCAGAACCTACAAAGTGTGAACTTTTTGTTGAATAAGGCTTACTTAGTAAGGTGGGACATCTCTTAGAATTTTTTCTGTTTTCTCAATTAACAGAACATGTTATTTATGTACTTAATTTGTTTAACAGAGTAGGCCACTGATCCCAGTTGACCTTTTTCAGACCCAGCCTGGGAGTAAAGGCTCAAATACAAGAGACAAGTTACAAAGTTTTAACAGTGCAAGTTAGGAAAATAACACATTATTTAATTAAACTAGAACTGAATAATTACATCTGCCCAAAGCAGTCACACATCTGAGTCCACATTTCATAGGATCATAGGAAGTTACTAGGCTAATGGCCCTAGGCCCTTACAAGGCTAGCCAAGTTCTACCCTTATTTCCACAATCAGCACCTATTGCCCCTGTCCAAGAGGGACACAGGTGGACCCCCTGGCGTGAACTTACAGTTACCCATCCAATCATCCAGACTGCATTTGAAGAGGGCCAATGAGGTGCTCTGTTTGAAATGAAGTGGGAGTCTGTTCCAAAAGTGTGGTAACATCTGGGAGACAAATCTGTCCCTCCAGCAGGTTTTATTAATGTCACATACCAGGTTAAGTTCTTTAGAGCGAGTAACTCATGTACCACTTGACATGCAGATATGCAGCATTTCCAATAAAGCAGGGTCAGAAATTGCCGTATATGCAAAGCAGAGATCACCTCTGAGTAGTCTGCATGAAACAGAATAAAGTGACAGTGATTTCAGACGATCCCCATAAGACAGATGCTGAAGACCTTGAATTTCCTTGTGAGGAACCTTTGTGGTCTCTCCAGTTGCTACAGGTGCTCAGAAAGGTATATACCAAAAGAAGCATTGTACTCAATTATTGGCCTGATGAGAGAAGAGTACAGGCAGGTTATAACTTTTTTTTTCTTTTTGATGGGAGTACTTTGAATGGGGCCATGGAAAACAGCATAGATAGGCATACATGCTACTGTGCCTGAAATAAGCCCCTTTGAACATGAAGTACTTAGAAAAAGTCCGCAAAATATGAAATTGAAATGTAATTTGATGCCATTGTATCTCAGGACTATCCTATTACACTGTACAAGTCTAATACACAGATGAAGATCCTGCACATAAACAGAGCCCCCCCCCCCCACACACACACACACACACACACACACTATCATATATAATAATATTTGGATTAAAGTGGAGTCAAAGATTGAAGGGTGAGCATATAAACATGTTTTATATAATTATCTGGTTCAGGCCACTGAGATCCAGAATTAGTATTAAATTCCAAGTCTTTTGATGACTAGAAAAGAAAATAGGAGTACATCCTTTTCCTCCAGTACATCCTTGTCCTCCAGTGCTCTTTTGGGACATGTTGAAATATTCTGTTCCTTAAGAAATATATCAGTTCTACTACTATTTGAGCATTTTTATTTATTTTTATTAAGCATTAATGTAGAACAAATGTAATACAGAAGTAAAACAATACTAAGAAAAGACAAAAAAAAAAACATAAAAGAAAACATGACACATAAACGCCATACAAATAATGACAATTTTGACAAAAAACAAAAATGCATGATACACTAAGACTTTGTAATATATCCACTGCTGCAAACTATACATCCTTCCATTCTTTAAAATAGTTTCTTAAATGTAGTTGCAATTTTAAATGCATTAAGAAATTTCATTGTAACAGCTAAAGAAATGCTTAACATTGATCTCAGTAAAGTTAAATCACATGGTGGAATTTTAATGACTGGAAGTCAGAAATCTTCCTGCATTACTGTTATTGTTCCTATATGAACTATCTGGTTTGCTGAGTATTAACTATTGAAGTTTGCTGTACTGTTTTTGGTTTAAACTCCACAGAGTATTCACCTGCTGGTAGATCCAGGATGTACCAGTCTTTGCTGCCAATTATCCTAGCATGCTAGTGACGTGAGAACCTGCATCTCGGTTACTCTATGTGGGCTTGAAAGCAAGAAGACAATTAGAATAATTTGAGCCACTACCCAATGGTACCATAGTCATATTCCTGGGTGCTCTTGCAAAAGAATTGTTACAACTGTCTGGAATTGCCTATACCAAAAATGGTATGAAACAGCTGATAGATAAAAAAGTTGTCAGTGCACCCAGAAAATTCTGCTGTAAAACTCAATGAGTTGATGGTAGATGCCTGCTACAGCTTTTTTTTGTTTGTTTAATATTTTGCCCCCCATCCCCCACCCCCAACACACACACACACACTCCTAATCATCAGACCCCCACTCACTTTTGTAACTCATTTGTTCAGCACCTGGGCTGGCCACATCTACACTGCCAGTGGGGCAAAAATCAAGTGAAGGTGGGTTGTCTTCAAAAAATAGTTCACAATTTTTCATTTCTGACCTACTCTTAATCCCATCCCATGCCCAGTATACAATGACATTGTTGCAATTATATGAATGCATGCTATCACACACCCATCTGTGCAGATGATCTACTGGCTTTACCTCAATTAATATGAAGTTTATATTCTAATGCCCTCCAGCCTCTATCAGAGGCTTAAAGTTACAATCATACATGAAACCCTATCCTTTCCTCCACTGTGGGTGAGCCAGCAACTAAACCACTCGTCTTCCATAATGGAAGGGTGTATCAAGGCATCTCCGGACAGGGTAGTATATGTAAAAATGGTGTCCAGGATGTCTCTTTTGATATCTTATACACAGTCAGTCAAATCTGAGTTAGGTATGCCTATGAAAACAGACCACCTGCTACTATAAAACAACTTGCCACAATGATTGCCTTAGAGAGTGTCTGAAGTGCACATAATGTGATCTTGTAAGCCATTACCAAAGGAATAAATTAGACCAGCAGCTGTAGCATCAAGATTTCTTTAATCTGATGGTATTAATGCATAACTTTAACAATTGGTTTAGCTATTGAAGTCATTCCATAGAGGTCTAATACTTGTCAGCCTGGGAGGACATGGGTGAAAAGCCACGCTGATTTGCCAGGGATGGTCTTCACCCTTTACCTCTAGATTTTCAGTTACTAGCCAAAACATTAGCCCTATAGTGCCTTTTTTAGGTAATGCCAAACAGAAAAACATTCCAACTTAATAAAAGCTACTCAGGACAAGCTAAAGGTGTTACTGCTCAATGCTAGGAGCCTCAGCAAGAAACTGCACTCTCTGGAAGCTCTCCTCACCCTGGAGAATGCAGACATCTGTGAAGTTACTGAAACATGGTTCAAAGCCACAGAAAGCACTCAATAGTGTATAACTATAATGCCTTTCATACATTCTGACTACCCACTGAACATGAAAGAACTACAGGTGGAGGTGTATCTATCTACATAAAGCATATTCACACCTCAAGTCTGCTCAAACAATATGATATGCTTGAACTACTCCATGTCCAACTAACCATGGGAAAATCCATTACGATATTCTTGCTATCTACAAGTCCCTCACTGTGAACCAGGAAACCCATACATCATGCCTTAAATTATTAGAATCACTCACCATCCAGCCCAATAACATACACATGGGTGATTTTAACTACCCCTCCATTAATTAGGAGGCACATATGACCACTAACATGCAGGCCCAAAGATTTCTTGACTTTGTACATTCAAATGCCCTGGAGCAGCTAGTGTGCACTCCTACTAGGGGAACAAATATCCCAGATCTGCTACTCACAACTACAGGAGAGTGCTGCCCCCTAGTGTTATAGCCTTACTAATAAGATCAGATCACAAAGCATTCTCCCTTGAAATAAAGGTAAAACTAGTCCCCCCACCTATCCCCAAAAACTTTAAGAACTAGTTTCCAAGCTCCCCCAAATCCAGAAAACACAGAAGCCTATACAGAGGCATACACAAAAGCCCTGTAAGACCATATAAACAACTCCATAAAAATGGCAGTACCATACCGAAATAAACTCAGGTCAAACTGCAAAAACAAACCACCTTGGTGGACCCCTAGTAGTAATAGGTTGTACAACAAAAGAAATAAAATCCTGTTGAGAAGTAAGAGGGAGTGTGTTCAACAGAGAAATGTCCCTCATTAGTCTACACAAGTGAATCAATATACTAATCAAGTCTCTTAAAGCAGACTTTGAGGTAAAAATAGCCTCCAAAGCCAAGGATAACCAGTCATAAGGCATTTTTCAGTTATGTCCACAATGTTAAGGGCAACACCCAACAATGTGTGGAATTAGTTGTAGATGGCATCACCTATACTCAGCTGGAGGACACAGCATATTTACTGGCTAACAAATCCAGCTCAAATGTCACCTCCCCATCACCCCCAGCTCTCCCCCCAAAAAAACCCTCTACCCCTCCACCGCCACTTATCACCAAAGAACAGGTTGCCACTGTGCTCTCCAAAGTTCAAAACAGGGCTTCAATGGGGCCTGACAATATACCAGATTGTCTCTTAAACAACTTAAATCAGTACTTACAGGTCATTAGGATGTCTTTTTAACCACAGCCTCCAGACTGGCTTTGTTCCAGTAGAGTGGAGGACAGCAACAGTCATCCCTCTGCATAAAAGTGGACCATCTACTGACCCAGGAAATTATAGACCCATAAGTTTGACTAGTCTTACATGTAAAGCCATGGTAAATATTGACATAGGAGACCGCCAAACATTGGACCTGACCCAATTTGGCTTTGTCAAGGGTAGGTCATGCCTACTAAATCTGGTGGATGTCTTTGAGAAAGTCACTAAGGCCATGGATGAGGGTAAAACAGTACATACGACCTACCTCGACCTGGCCAAGGCATTTGACACAACTTCCCATACAGGTATTATAAAAAAAAAACTCACAAAACTTGACATAAATCCCTATGCCACCAGATGGATAGCCAATTGGCTCACGGACAGGACACGTGGTGAATCCAAATTCCAGCAATAGGCCAGTTACTAGTGGTGTGCCACAGAGCTCAGTATAGGGATCACTCCTGTTCAGAATATACTTCTTTGAAGTCAAGGTAAATGTGGAAGGCCATTGGATGACAAAGTTTGCCAATGAATGCAAGCTGGGGCAATCACTGAATCCTCCAGTGATGTAGCTATCCTTCAGGAGGGTCTACATCATACAAATAATTGGTGCCAGAACCATGGCCTCAAGCTAAATACAAAAAAAATGCATTATTATACCCTTTGGGAAGAAAAATTCCCCTGCAAATTACAACATCAATAGTACATCCCTTAGAGTGGACTCAGAGGTGAGAGATCTAGGTATACAGATAGACAGTAGCCTTAACTTTGACTGCCATGTGTCCACAGTGGTGAGAAGATCCTTTATAAGGCACAATTTATAAGTAAAGGTATGGCATCCAGATACAGGGAAATTATAGTCCTGCTGTACTCAGCCTTCATGAGACCAATAACTGTGTACTAGGCACTTAAAACAGCTGAAGCCACCTCAGAGGTTCCTCACAAAGAAAATACATGTAAACAACATGAACTAGGCAGACAGACTAAAAGCCCTATCCCTTTACTTTGTCTTCTACTGATTATTAAGGGGTGATCTATGCTTGACCTGCAAGGCACTCACAAATCCAGCCCTGATGAAATTGCTACACACCCACAAGTCAAACAGCACAAAGGCCACCTGATCTAGGGATCTAAACAGTCAGCCACTCAAACAAAACATGCTTGAGAGACAGATATGTGTCACAGAGATTACCCCTTCTTTGGAACAGGCTTCCTATTCACATTAAGCGGAACCCTTCCCTGGCCTTCTTCAAACACATTTTGCATCAATGGATGGAGAATCACAAATTCACACCTTGGAGTAATGCCTAAGTCCCTTACGGACAGGGACAATCTGTAAGGTACTCAATGCACAGGTACAAATGCATGCTATTCTCTTGCCCCTAGGGGCCAAATATTGAGTAAAATCACATTATATTGGCTAGGCTTGTAAGCGCCCTTAAGCCGTTAGCCTAGTAATCTCCTATGAACCTACAAACCTGTAAGTCAGTGAGAGCAGTGTGAAAAATAAAGTTCACAATTCTGATACTATACTGTGGAGCTAAAGTTGTAACACTGACTTCTCTGAATGAATGGCAGACCTATACTATAATTAAACATCCTCAATTAATTAATCTGCCAAGGCAGAAAGAAGTTCATCTATTACACTAAACTAGGCTTTCTTCTAAAGTAAAAAAAAATTGTAGATAGGTTATTTAAGATTGGACTTACACAGCTATATCAACAGATCTGAGTATGTGACTTCTATTTTTGTTAAAAGGGGGTTGGAATAGAAATGTTTGCATGGAAAAATGTTCAGTGTTAGTGAACTGTGGGGGGAAGAAGATATTAAAGACAACTGAAGCTTTAAAAGACTTGGAAAAAAAGCATTATACAGTCAGCCATCTGGAATCACTGATGTCAAAAGAACATTCTTGCGTTAACTTTGCGCAGTGTCCTCTGGACATCTGCTGGGTTAAGGGTGAGAATCTTCTCATTATGACCGATGGGAATTTTCTTCACTATTGTTCTGTTCCCTTCCTCAGATCTGCTGAAGTAGACATTCAGCTTATTTAGGAATTCCTTGTTGTCCTCACATTGCGAAGACAGAGCTCTGTAGTCATTTATGGCCTGGATACCCTGCCATAGGTGCCTGGGGTCTTTCTAGTCAGAGAAGTAGTTCTGGATCTTTCTGCCATAAGTGCATTTCCTCACTGCCTTGTTCAGATTTGCTCTGGCTGTTCTGAAGGCTTCCCTGTCTCCAGACCTGAAGGCTGCATTCCTTGCTTTCAGTAGCTCATACACCTCTCTCATCAACCAGGGTTTCCAGTTGGCTCGTGTGTTGATGGTTTTGGTAACTGTCACATCCACACATTTCGAGATGCAGCCCATCACTGCCATGGTGTACTCCTCCAGGTTGATACACTGGCTCTCAGTAACCACCTCCTTGAATATGCTCCAGTCTGTGCTCTCAAAATAGTCCTGGAGTGCTGAGACTCCACCCTCTGGCCATATTCTTACTTGTTTCACTGTTGGTCTCCCTCTAGTTAGCAATGGTTTATATGCTGGTATTAATAATAAGGAGAGGTGGTCAGAGCTTCCCATGTGTGGGTGAGGCACTGCCTTAAATGCCAGCTTAACATTGCTGTACATCTTCTCCAGTGTGTCCCCCCCCCCTTGTTGCAAAGTCCACATATTGGAAATAGTGAAGCAGAACTGTTTTCAAATTGGCCTGATTAAAGTCACCAGCCAGTATATGAACACAGTCTGGATTCTGGTTTTGCAGTTCATTTATAGCCTGGTATAATATGGTCATTGCCTCATCTGGACTAGCACTGGGAGGACTGTAGACAGCTGTGACGCAGATGCTGTTAAATTCCCCGGGTAGATAAAAGGGTCTGCATTTCAGTGACAAAAACTCTAGATTATCTGAACAGTGCAAGGATACTATCTCACAACTGGTACACCAGTTGTTATTGATGTAGATGCAGACACCTCCCCCTTTTGGACTTACCACTGAGAGAATGTATTCTGTCTGCTCTAAAAAGTGATAACCCCTCCACATGGACTATGCTATCATTAATGTTGGAGTTTAGCTAAGTCTGAATAAAAATAAGCACACGGCATTTCCTCACCTTGTTCTGAGTAGATAATTCCAGCCTTATATAGTTCATAGAATATCGCCTGTTAAGCTCAGTTTGCTAGACCGTGGTGATAATAATGCCAAGGTCACGGGTTCAATCCCCATATGGGCCAGCTTTAGGGATCTCTTGTGGTCTAGTGGTTAGAATTTGGCGCGCTCGCTGCCATGGCCCAGGTTCAATTCCCAGTCAGGGAACTTCAATGGATTTTTATGAGTTTCCATGGTTATCATGTTCACCTCACATGCCAAAGGTCCCCGGTCCGATCCCGGGCAGAAATTAGAAGTTATGTACCTACCATAACGTTCCATGTTAGTTGTCTTCTTCTCACCTTCTTTCTTGCTGGATGGGTTCGGAGCCGAACCTCGGCTCCGACTCGGCCACTCTAAAAGCTCGAGAGCTAGTTTCACCGGCTCGAGGCTCCCTATATCCCACAATGCTAGGCGGTAACTTCCTCAGATCTTGTTTGAAAGCTAATACCAGCAATAAATTTCCATAAGGAACAAAGAAACTCTTCTAGGTCTGTCCTGGCTAGGGGGAAGGAGGGTGGGATGCAAGAAAGAAGGCGAGAAGAAGACAACTAACATGGAACATTATGGTAGGTACATAACTTCTAAATGTTAAGTTGTCAATCTCGCCTTCATTCTTGCTGGATGGGACCGCGTCCCTAGCACCTCATCCCGGGTGGCCTATCGGAACAGACTCTTGAGTACAGTGGAACCAAAGTTGGCCCGGTCTCTAGAGGCCAGATCCAACTTATAATGAGAAATGAAGGTATGGGGAGAAGTCCAAGTAGCTGCAGAACAAATCGAATCAATAGGCAGCCTATCTTGGAAAGCTACTGAGGTGGCTAAAGCTCTAGTTGAATGAGCCCTGGGTTTGGATGGCAACCGTTGATGTCTTATTTCATACACTAGGGTAATCAATGAAGTAAGCCATCTAGAGAGAGAGACTTTAGAGACTGGAAGGCCCATTCTACCTTCTGCATAAGAAACAAACAGTTGGTCAGATTTCCTGAATTGTTTGGTCCTGTCTAGATAGTACCTAAGCTGGCGATGAATATCTAAACTGTGTAACTTTTGTTCTGACCTATTAGAATAATTTGGGAAGAACACAGGAAGCTCAATGGTTTGATTCAAATTTGCCAATGAAGCTACTTTGGGCAAAAAAGACGGGTTAGTATGCAAGGAAACCCTGTCTTTATGAAAAACTAGATAAGGGGGTCGACTACACAGAGCATGAAGTTCAGAGACTCTTCTAGCTGAGGTGATAGCTACTAAAAAGAGTGTCTTCCAGGAAAGTAATTTTATAGAACATGAAGCCGCAGGTTCAAAGGGGGGAAGAATTAAGGATGCCAGAACCAAGTTGAGATCCCATTGAGGAGGAGGATCTTTGATGGGTGGTTTGAGAAGAAAGACCCCCTTTAAGAAGGCCTTGCAGAGTTTGTGAGACATGATAGAGGACTCTGAGACTCCAACATGAAAGTTCGAAATTGCAGCCAATTGAACTCTAATGGTAGAAGGGGACAAACCTGCATGGAAAAGTTCGGCTAGAAAGTCTAGAACTGTTTGAATAGAAGCAGTGAAAGGATCTATGTTCTTTGACTGCGCCCAAAAGGAAAAACATTTCCACTTGCTATGATAAATCTTCCGAGTGGAAGATTTATGAGAGGCAATCAAGATATCTCTCACTGAGTGAGATATCAAAGGAAGCCTGGCTAAGGTCGGAATTGGAGGAACCAAGCTGTGAGGTTCAGAGAGGGAAGGGAGTGGTGCAACTGACCCGACTGATGGGTCAAAAGGTCTGGAACTGGGTCCAGATGCCAAGGTTGTTCCAACAGATAACGGTGAAGAAAGGGGAACCAAATTTGACGAGGCCAGTAAGGGGCAATGAGGATCATAGAAGCTTCCTGAGCGATGGCTTTCTGTATCAGTTGGGATATCAGTGGGAAGGGGAAAGGCATAGAAGTCCCGGGCCAAACGTGTACTAGAGCGTCTCTGCTGGGATAGCCTGGTTGGGGAAAGAGGGTGAAAAAATCGTCGCACCTGCTGTTTTGGGGAGTAGCAAAAAGGTCGCAGCAAGGTCTGCCCCACTTTCGAAAAACTTTCTCCAACACTGAGTTGTTCAGAGACCACTCGTGAGGCATGAGAATAGCTCTGCTCAATTTGTCCGCAATCACATTGGACTTCCCGGGAATGTGCGTTGCTAACAGAAATCGCTGAGAAGAGATCGCCCATTGCCATAGTCTGAGTGCCTCTCGACATAGGGGATAAGAGCTGGTTCCGCCTTGTTTGTTGATGTACCACACTACAGACATGTTATCTGTTTGTATTGCTATAGTTCCTATGGGAAGAGAGTCTTGTAGGGCTTGCAACGCTAGGAGCACTGCTCTCATCTCTAGAACGTTTATGTGCAAGTGGCACTCGAACGGTTGCCACATGCCCTGGACTGTCCTGCCCTGGAAATGCCCCCCCACCCGATCAGGGAGGCGTCCATTGTCACTGTAGCAACTGGAGGGGGGGTTACAAAGGGTCTCCCTAGGAGGAGCTGAGGGGATGAGATCCACCAAGAGAGATGACTCTTGCACGATTGAGTTATCCGAATAGGATGGGACATTGGAAGGCTTTGATAAGACCATTGTGTGAAGAGCATCCATTGTAAAATCCTCATGTGGAAGCAGGCTAATGGTAGGAGAGGGATGGCCGCAGCCATAATTCCCAAGACTTTCAGGATCTGTCTGGCCTTGACTTTGTTGTTCTGTAAAAGAAGAAAGACCTGTTTGTGAATGTCTGCTATCCTCTGCTCTGTGAGTATGGCTGACATCTTGACGGTGTCTAGATTTGCGCCTATGAAAGTAATAACATGACAAGGCGACAAGACAGACTTTCCGTAGTTTACTGAGATGCCTAGTGCCTGACATGTGCGAAAGGTGTAGTCTCTGGCGAGGAGTAGGAGATGCCTGGTGGGGGCTGTAAGGAGCCAGTCGTCTAAATAAGGAAACACCTGGAATCCTTGACGTCTCAGATGAGAAGCTACCACTGCCATGCATTTGGTGAAGACTCGGGGGGCTGTAGTGCGACCAAAGGGCAGGGCTCTGAATTGAAAATGACTGGTTCCCAGCCTGAAGCGGAGAAATCTCCTGGAGCGTCATGTGATAGTATGCATCCTGGAGATCTATAGAGCACATCCAGCTGTCCCGTTCCAAAAGGGGAAGAATGGACTGCAGCGTGACCATCCGGAACTTTGTTTTCTTGACAAACTTGTTCAAGTTGCTGAGATCCAAAATGGGTCTCCAGTCCCCTGTTTTCTTTGTGGTCTGCTGTCACTGGTTGAATGGCTCTTTTTGCGAGCAGCTTTGAAATTTCTAATGCTGCTTGTTCCCTTTGACTGGGTGGAACATCTGGAAGGGATTTGTTGGACAGCTTCAGAACGAAAAGAAAGGGAATTCTGTAGCCTTCGGAAATGATAGACTGTACCCACTTGTCTTGAGTTAGGGATAGCCAGGCTTTTGGGTACAGTGGCAACCTTCCCCCGACTGCCTCCAAAGGTGGACAGTCGGGCAACATCTCAGGGATGCTGAAAGGGCTTGTCAGAAAAGGATTCTCGACTGCCTTGATTCTGCGGGCCCCCTCTGCCTCTGGGGCGGCATCTACCACTGTTGTTCCCCCCCTCTGCCTCTAGAGGGGGATCGACTCTGTGCATCAGGCAAGTCTCCTTGAGATTGTTTCCGGAACCACATCTTTCCCCCCTTCTGACCTTTGGGGTAAGGTCTAGAAGGAGTAGAAAAACGGACTCCGACGGCAGAAAGAGTTTTGCCATCAGTCTCGCACCTAGTCAAGGTTTCCTTCACTTGAGGACCAAAGAGGGATGATCCATCAAAGGGGGAATTAGTGAAGGACACCTTAAAGGGGTCCACAAAGTTACAAAGCTACACCTGTACCTGCTGCTCTACTTGCTCCATCAGCCGCATATGACAGGAGGCGCATGGAGGAGTTGGTGATAGAATTAAGGGTAGCCAGCTGAGAGTTCATCCTATCCTGAAAACCCGCAGCTGTTGGGTCCTTCAGCATTTCACTCGCTTCCTTGAGTAAATCTCTCTGAAGTCGAGTAAAATGGCACAGGTAATTCAGCGATTTCATTGTAAAGGTCGCTGACGAGAACATCCGCTTCCCATACCTGTCCATCGACCTAGACTCCTTGTTAGGAGGTTGAACAGGTACCGAAGGATCAGCTAGCTCCTTCTTGGTAGCTGCAGCCACCACCATAGCATCAACAGAGACGCCCTTGGTCAGAAATTCTTTGTCTTTGGGGGCCGTGATGAACTTAGAGGGTCTCCTGGGGGTGGGTTCCACTGAGTCAGGAGCCGCCCAAGCCTTCTTTGCCACCACTTGCATAAGGGGGTCAAAGGGAGGGGACACCCAGGAGGTGGAAGGGTGAGAGCCAAACGCCTCAAGATACACTGATTCATCCTCTGAAGGGTTGAGGGCTGGAAGAGGAGGAGATCCCCACAGGGGAAACTTGAGGAGCTGGCTCTCTACGGTCGGGGACAAGAGAGTGAGTAGAAATCACCTGAGGCACCATGGAGGGAAGGGCAGAAGGAGCCGACTGTGGATTAGAACCAGGTTCTAACACGCTCCTCATGACCTCAAAGGCACCCCTGTCGGGCAGAGCCGGAGGTCTCCATTCCGAAAAACTGAAAATCTCCCCCGGAACCGACAGTGATGGCTCCGAGGCCGATGTCGGAGCCGAACTCACCAGCGCCGAAGCACCGAGAGGGAGAGCGGGGTCGGACAAGGGTCCGATGCCACTCGCCCCCTCAGAGCCGACGAGGGAAGTCCGGCGCCGAGATTCTTCCAAGGAAGAAATCGGAGCCGACGACGGAACCGAAGACAAGGGTATCGGTTCCGACGCCACCACAGTCTTGGATCCGAACCGCCCCGGCTCCGAACTCAAAAGAGTCAGAGGAGGAATATTTTGAGTGGTGGGGATAGCCTTCGACTGTTGAGTCGGACTTTGAATCATTTGGGCTAATGCCTCGGACTTAAGAAGTCGACTCACTACTCTCTGAAGGTCATGGTCCGATAACCTGGAAGACCTAGAAGAGTGGGATCTATGGCTCCGTTCAGACAGCAAAGGTGATGCTGGAGCCGAATGAACGGAGTCGATAGATGGGGAACGGGACCTCTTCTTAGTTGTCGGCTCCGACAACTTTATCGGAGCCGACACAGCTATGTCTTCCTCGGCTCTGGCCGGAGCTGAGGACAGCATAGGTACCTGCATTCGAGATTCATCGGCTCCGGCCGGAGCCGATGTTCGAATGGACTTAGAGCCCCCAGAAGTCGGCTCAGAGGCTGGAGCCGAAGGTCTGGAGGACTTAGAGGGTCTCCCCGATGATTGAGTGGAGGGAGCCTCAGGCTTTAATAAGCCTCTAAGAATTAATTTATTTTTTCGCTCCTGCAGGACTCTAGGGCTGAAGCCATGGCAAACAGCAGATGAGTCCTGCAGGTGCAAAGGTCCCAGGCAGTAAACACAAGAAGTGTGACCGTCTGTCAGAGACATCTTCTGACAGCACGAGTCACACTTCTTGAAGCCTGAGACCTTTGATTCTTTGGACATGTCCAAAGAGAAGAATAAAATGTAATCACAAACACACACACACACACACACACACACACACACACACCGATTACACTTTAAAATAATAAACTTTAAATTATAACCTAGACAGTTTAAACTAAAAATTTCCCTACAAAAAAACACAGACACTCCAACTACCAAGGGAGGGAGAAGAGGGCCTAAAGCCCAAGGGAAAGGTTAGATAATTTAGGATAGGAAGGCTAATGAAAAATTAACTAAAGGGATAAAAGTATCTAACTATATAAAGTTATGAAAGGGAGCTACTTAAAGGGGGTTTCTGACTGACTAAACTGTCAAAATATTTAAACTAACCTGAGCCGGTTGAAAAAAGCACCTCGATCTCGTAGCGGCAAACGAGATCTGAGGAAGTTACCCCCTAGCATTGTGGGATATAGGGGAGCCTCGAGCCGGTGAAACTAGCTCTCGAGCTTTTAGAGTGGCCGAGTCAGAGCCGAGGTTCGGCTCCGAACCCATCCAGCAAGAATGAAGGCGAGATTGACAACTTAACATCAAAACTTTAGGGGTAATTGGCTAAGTTTAAAATGGCCCACAAGGGCAGTTAGTCTAGTACTAATCTATGAACCTATGTTACTTTCCAGTGATCGAACATTTGCCAGCAGGATGGATGGGAGTGCAGGCCTGTAGGGATTTGCTTTTAGCTTTGCAGTGATTCTAGCCCTAGATCCTCTTTTGCATGTTTTCTCACACCTCTTGGGTTTCCTTCTCTTACCATGATCCAAAAATGTTGTACATACCAGGCATTTTGTTCCATGTTTGAATAAGATCTCATCTCCTGTAACTCAAGATGGGCTGTAGGCCTCATAGGCCTCACAGACAGCAGCTCATTAAGCCTGTTACACAGCATTCCTGAGGATCAATTTTCCAGAATAGTCTCTTTATTATAAATAAACTTATTCTTAACAATCTTCCCTGATTTAGTTTTTTCTCTTAATTTAGACCTGGAATAGGACAAACAGTGCACCTTTCCTTGCTGAGGTGCAGTAGCAGCTGCCACATAGAGCACTGCCATTTTTTTATCTGTCCCACACGTTGAATTACACAAAAAAAAGATAACAACAGATATGAAGGTTATGTACTTACCATAACGGTAGATAAGTGTTCTTCTCTTTTTGTCTGGTTCAACTCCCCTCCCTCCTAGCCCACCAAGTTGTCATTGTAATTCTAGGGATCAGCCAGAATTCCTTTGGACCCTGTCTGATCCCTTGTATCTCTTACACTTTAGAGTGTTTATTCTATTTTCTCCTCATTCTGTTATGTAAATGGATATATCTATCTATCTATATGTATATATGTATGTGTGTGTGTGTGTATGTATGTGTGTGTGTGTGTGTGTGTGTGTGTATGTATATATATATATATATATATATATATATATATATATATATATATATATATACACACACACACACACACACACACACACACACACACACAGTATGACTTTTTATGATCAAACCAGCAAACTCCATCTGAGGTAATTCAGGCATGAGAGGGGAATTGGCAGTAGGGGAGGAGTCAGAACACTAGACCTGACAACTCACATGCTGAACCAGATGAAAAGGAGACAACATGGAGCTATCATTATGGTAAGAACATAAAAAAAAAGTTATGTACTCACCGTAACGTTCCATGTGTGTTGTCCATCTTCGCCTTCATTCTTACCAGGATGGGCTCGGATCTGACTCTGACTTTATACACAAGCTTGAGGTCTTCCACTAGCTCATGGCTAAACCCTATCCCAGCATGCAATAGAAAAGCTCCCCAGATCTTGTTTGCAGTTGTAATAAAAATAAAGGCAGTTTAATAATTCAGAGTCTAATAAAGAAGGCCAGAGAATAATGATACTCAGTTGTACCAACTCTGTCTTCCAGGAGTAAAAATGGCCATGGGAAGGTGGGTGGGATGTAAGAATGAAGGCGAAGATGGACAATACACATGGAACATTATGGTGAGTATATAACTTCTTTATGTGCTGTTGTCCTATCTCGCCTTCCTTCTTATCAGGATGGGACAGCGTCCCTAGCTCCATCATTCTTGGGTGGCTCAAGGGAGAATATGCTTCAGAATCGTGGAACCAAAAGAGGGCCTGTTCCTGGAGCAAATCGACTTTATAATGAGTGATAATGATATGAGGTCTTGCCCAAGTTGCCAAAGCTCAAATGGTATCAATTGGTGGTCTAGCCAGAAAAGTGGAAGAGGTTGCAATGGCTCTTGTAGAATGGGCTTTAACTCTATGGGGAAGATCTCTGCTTTGAGATTTATAGATGAAGGTTATACAATCTGAAAGCCATTTTGAAAGAGTCACTTTAGAGACTGAAGTACCTTTCTTTGAATCTGAAAAAGATATAACTAGCTGGTCAGAATTTCTGAAGTTCTTAGTCCTGTGTAAGTAGAAGCACAATTGTCTATGCACATCCAGTTGATGTAGCATGTATTTTGCCTTATTCCCATAATTTGGGTAAAAGACTGGTAGCGCTATAGATTGGTTCAAATTTGACTCTGAACATACTTTTGGCAAAAAGGAAGGGTTTGTTCATAAGGAGACCCTGTCTCTATGGAAAAGCAAGTAGGGGGGTTTATCAACCAGGCTTGCAGCACTGGCACTCTTCAAGCAGAGGTAATTGCTATCAGGAGCATAGTTTCCCATGTTAAAAAATTGAGCTCGCAAGATGGTACTGGCTCAAAAGGGGGAAAAATTAAACGAGATAGGATGAAATTTAAGTCCCATGGTGCTGGGGGGTCTCTGATAGGTGGTCAAAGTAAAAATGTACCTTTAAGAAATGCTTTGCATAGCGTATGAGACATGACGTTTAGGCCAGATTCACCTATGTGAAAACTAGATATCACTGGTAGTTGAACTCTAATGGTAGCCACAGCTGCACCCTCATTGAATAATTTTGCTAGGAAT
Organism: Protopterus annectens; assembly: GCF_019279795.1. NCBI lineage: Eukaryota > Metazoa > Chordata > Ceratodontiformes > Protopteridae > Protopterus > Protopterus annectens. The sequence continues at coordinate 694,795,324 of NC_056725.1, forward strand.
TCTAGAATGGAATTAACTGGGGCAGTAAAGGGGCCAATGTGGCTACGAGAAGCCCATAATGAGAATCTATTACATTTGCTTCTATATATCTTTCTCATTGAAGCCTTATGAGAAGAGATTAGGGTGTGTTTAACTGATGAAGAGAGGTTAGAAAACCTGGCTATGGTTGGAATCAGAGAAGCCAAGCTGTCAATTTGAGGGTCTGAAGGGAAGGATGGAGCATTCTTGATGTATGAGTTAAAAGTTCCGGAACTGTGTCCAGAATCCAGGGCTCCTCCCGAGGATGAGGCCATAGGAAGGAGAACCAGATTTGACGAGGCCAGTATGGACCAATGAGTATCAAGTCCCTTCCCAAACAAGTGGCTTTCTGATGAACTTTGGGTATTAATGGAAAAGGAGGAAAAGCATAGAGAGGATCCGAGGGCCAATCGTGAACAAGTGCATCCCTTGGTGACTCCCCTGGAGGGAGGAATAAGGGCAAAGTAGCTGCTGCATTTGGCATTCATGGATGTCGCAAAAAGGTCACAGCAAGGCTGGCCTCATTTGTGGAAAATCTTTTCCGCTACCTCCTGTTTTAGGAACCACTCATGAGGTATCCGAATCACTCTGCTGAGTCTGTCAGCTATCATGTTGGATTTCCCTGGGATGTGCTTTGCTATCAAAAACGTTGGGAGAAGGTCACCCTCTGCCATACTATCAGAGCCTCTCGACAAAGGGGGTAAGATCTGATTCCTCCTTGTTTGTTTATGTACCATACAACTGACATGTTGTCTGTCTGTATTGCAATAGTTCCCAGTGGAACAGAGTCCTAAAATGCTTGCAACGCTAGAAGCACCGCTCTCATCTCTAAGACACTGATGTGCACATGGGCCTCATGATCCTGCCAGGTGCCTTGGACTGTCTTTTCCAGATAATGCCCCCTTCCCATCTGAGAGGGGTCCGTGGTCACTGTGGCCAATGGCTGGAGAAGTACAAATGGTTGACCTAGCGTCACATGAGTGGAGTAAAGCTACCAATGAAGGTCCTTTTTGCAAGTTTCTGTTAGCATTATTCTGTGCGACATCGGCAATACCTTCATCGACCACTGAGTGGACAGCTGCACTGTAGAATTCTCATGTGTAGACGTTCTAAGGGGATCAAGGTTATTGCTGCTGCCATGGTCCCTAAGACCTTTAGGACTATCCTTGCTTGCACTTTTTTATTTGTGAGAAGATTTAGAACCTGATGTCATAGAACTTGAACTATTTCTGGAGGAAGTCTGGCCATCATATTTGTTGAATCCAATTCTGCTCCTATAAATAGGACATGCTGAGAAGGCAGCAAGGCAGATTTCTCATAGTTTATTTTAATTCCTAGGTGAGAGCAGAGCTGCATGGTGGTGTTTCTTGCCTTTATTAGTAGATGCTCGGTGGTGGCAGTTAGGAGCCAGTCATTTAAGTATGGAAACACCCGGAATCCTAGGTGCCTCAAGTAAGCCATAACTACTGCCATATCTTTGGTGAATACTCGGGGGGGGGGGGGGGGTTGTACTGAAAGGGCAGAGCTCGAAACTGGTAGTGACTTGCTCCCAGCCAAAAATACAGGTGTCTCCTGGATCACCAGCCCATTTTTATTTGGTAGTTCACATCCTGGAGATCTATCAAGCACATCCAATTGTCTTGTCCCAGAAAAGGGAATACCGACTGCGGTGTTACCATCCAGAACCTGGACTTTCTTACTGATTTCCTTAAATTGCTGAGATCCAGAATTGGTCTCCAGTCCCCTGTTTTCTTTGGAACTAAAAAGAATCTTGAGTAAATTCAAGAGCCTATTTAGTCTGTGGGGAATGTTTGGATGACTCTTTTGTCTAGCAACTTTTGAATTTCTAACATTGCCTGCTACCTTTGACTGGGTGGAACGTCTGGGATCTATCTTTTTTATGTTTAGGATGGGGAAAGAAAAGGGTATGCAGTAACCTCTGGATATGATGCTTTGTACCCATTTGTCTTTTGTTATTAGTTGCCAATTTTCTGGGTACAAAGATAAGCAGCTCTTGACTGCCTCCAGAGATGGACAGGTGGGGCCTCCTTTCAGGAGCGCTGGAAGGGCTTACCAAAGAAAGATTCTTTGTCACCTTGATTCTCCAGACCCCCTCTGCTGCATGGTCAGCGTCTTCCATTACTACTTCCTCCTCTGCCCCTAAGGGAAGATTCACCAAGTGTGTCCTGGAAAGCTCTCTGAGATTTTTGAAACAACATTTTTCCACTTCCTTTCTGACCTTTGGGATATGGTCTGGTAGGTAGGGGAAAATGGACTCCTACGGCAGACAGAGTCTTTCCTTCTTGCTCACATCTGGTTAGTGTGTCCTTGACTTTGGGCCTAAACAGGGATAAGCCATGAAACATGGCGTTCACAAAGGAAGATTTAAAAGGCTCCACAAAGTCACACAGGTGCATCCAAGAATGTCTCCTTGGGGAAATTCCTGAACCCGCTGATCTAAACGCTCCATCCGCTGCATAAGAAATCAATCTTATGGAGAAGTTGACAACTGAATTTAAGGTAGAGAGCTGAGAGGGAACTTTATCCAAAACCCCTTCAGCTACTGAACCTTGGAGAGTATCTCCTAACTTCTTTAGGAGATCTCTCTATAATCTGGTAAAATGGGTTAGGTAATTCAGCAATCTGAGGGCAAAAATCACTGAAGAAAAAATGTGCTTTCCATATCTGTCCATTGTTCGAGACTCCTTGTTTGGTGGAGGAACAGAAGAAGATGTCTCTGACAGTTCCTTCTTGGTGGCTGCCGCCACCATCATACCATCCACTGGGACTCCCTTAGTTAAAAAGATTTTGTCTGAGGGACCTCCTCAGAGCAGTACTCTGGAGAGGTTTCAGAAGAGTAGGGCGTGCCCTGTGGAGCATCTTGAGGCCTAGGATCTTTGCATCCCTGTGGAAGCGAGGATATAGAGGCAGACACTGGTGTTTTGGGGGGAAGAATGTCCAGAGATGACAGCGTAACTGCCTGTGGAAAAAGTACACTCATCAACTAAAAAGCCACCCACCCCTGATCAGAGGATATCCCTGGATTTGAAGAGGTTGAGGGAACTCCCGAGATCAAGGGCAATGGGGCCAAGGCTGATCTAGGACCTACGCTCACCTGAACCAATGCCCTGAGAGACAAGGTTGGATCTGACAACTGTTGGATCTGACTCACTTCCCTGGACCCAACTAGAGAGAGTCGGCTCCTAGACTCCTCGAGTTTTGATGGAGCCAAGGGCATCGGAGCAATTGTCGGATGTGAATATCCCAATATAGGTCTCGGATCTGAAGGTTCCACTAGAATCAGCCGAGGACATCCAGGCTCTGAAGTCCAAGGATGGATCAGAGGAGGAATTGGAGCAGAAGGGGAGGATGTGGTTGGATCCGAAGCCCTCAGGGTTGGATCCGATAACAACTAGGCAAGCACTGGTGTCCTCAACAGCCTTTGTACCACTCGATCCACGTCATCGTCAGAAAGACTCCTGGAAGACTGAGTCGAGGAGGCTGGATACTTGGAAGGCTGTAGAATGGGTGACCTTAGGGTCAGGGAGGACAGCACCAAGGCTAGAGACTGGTTCAGAATCTCAAATTATGTCAGCACTGAGACAGATGGTGTCGGGGCCATACACTTTTCAGATCTGATACACTTCGGATCCTGTGTTGAAATTTTTGCAACATTTTTTGATGGCTCCGATGGAGCACTGGATGAGGAAGATCTCTTCTCAGACTTATCAGACTTCACAGTAGGAGATTTGTTAGATTTTTGCAAACCCAGACCTTCTTGTATTGCCTCTGAGAAGGGTTTTTTAACAGTCCTCTCAATATTAATTTGTTTTCCTTCTCCAGGAGAGCTCTATGGCTAAAAGAATGACATATACAGCAAGACTCCTGCAGATGGACAGCTCCTAGACAATGGACACAAATTGTGCATCTATCAGTCAATGACATTTATTTATTTATTTATTTATTTATTTATTTATTTATTTACTGCAGTTTGATTACTGGGGAGGTCCACTGGGCCTGGAGCCCATTTTCAGTGAAGGCCAGTGGCGAAAAGCTCCAAACAGGAAACAGCAGTTAAAAAGTTAATACAATCACATACAGTTACATAAAAACACTATAAAAGTTATGTAAATATTCAGAGACAGTTTCATTGGAAATAACAGTTAGCAACAGAGAATAAATCTCAACAGTTTCAAATGCTTATGGAGGAAAATACTGGCTAATGCAAAATAAGATTAAGAGATTGCTATTTGGTTATCTGAGGAGAGAATTTAGTAGAGGTAAAGTAAGGTAAAGGGGGTTAGCCTGGAGAGAGGTGGCAGGATAGAGTGGGAGGAATGGGCTGCAGAGAGCAATTGCATTTCCTGTTTTGATAGAGATAAGAATGGAGGTGGTTTTTGAAGTTGTTAAGGTTGGTACAGGATCTTAGAGTTGAGGGCAGGGCATTCCATTTTTTGGCTAGAGTAAAGGATAAGAGTAGTTTACCTGCGGGGCGCTTTGGTTTTTGAACGAAGATTAGGTTTTGGTGAGAAGATCTAAGTGGTCTGGGGGGGGTATAAGGTTGTAGAATGTTAGGGAGAGCAGGGCAGTTGGTAGGGTGGAACAGTAATTTGTGGGCAATTATGATATGGAGAAAGTCAAGGTGGTTGGGGAGTTCGAGCCAGTTTAGGGAGTGGAGGGAGGAGCAGTGATGTGAGGAGGATTTGGCATTGGTGGCAAATCTGGAGATTTTGTTGTAGCACTGTTCCAGCTTGGAGGTAAGTGAGGAAGATAAGTTTGTGAGGAGGGGAGCACCATACAGAAGGGAAGGAGGCAGGAAGAGGCAAAGCTAAAAACACAGCACAGAAGAGGCAAAGCTAAAAACACAGCATCAATGGGACCGGATGGTGTCCCCGGCTGTGTGCTACACGAGCTAAATGAGGAATTAAACCCGCACATAAGGCAGCTGTTTAATCTCAGCCTTACCACAGGATACGTGCCCAAGGAGTGGCGTACGGCAACTGTTGTCCCACTCCACAAAGCGGCGCCTCTGGACCCTGGTAATTACCGCCCCATAAGCTTAACAAGTCTAGTCTGCAAAGCTATGGAGAGGATCATAATGGAGCTCATAAACAAAGATATAGGGGACTTGCAGACATTGGACCCGACCCAGTTTGGCTTTGTCAAGGGAAGATCATGCCTTTTGAACTTGGTTGACTTCTTCGAAACAGTCACCAAGGTCATTGATGAGGGAAAGGCAGTCCATACAGCCTACCTTGACCTTGCAAAGGCTTTCGACACAATACCCCACTCGGGTATTGTAGAAAAATTACCAGCTTAAATGTAAACCCATATGTCACAAGATGGGTTGCAAACTGGCTTAAGGACAGAACCCACAGGGTTAGAGTTGCTGGCGCTGTGTCAAACTCCAAGCCGGTCACAAGTGGTGTCCCACAGGGCTCGGTCCTTGGCCCCCTATTGTTTGGCATCTACTTCTCAGAAGTACAGGCCAACATAGGAGGACTTTGGCTGACAAAGTTTGCAGGCGACTGCAAACTGGGCGCCATAGTGGAAAGTGCATCAGACACGGATATCCTTCAGAAGGGACTCACGGAAACAGATAGCTGGTGCCAGAGCCATGGCCTGAAGTTAAATGCCAAAAAATGTATAGTCATACCCTTCGGGAAAAACAAGGTAACCCCAAGCTACCATATAGGTGGCAATCCACTAAGCACAGAAGAGGTTATCAGGGACCTGGGGACCCAGGTTGACAGTGGCCTTTCTTTTGACACTCACATTGCTAAAGTGGTTAGAAAGACCTTCTACATTGCCCACCTGATCATGAAGGGATTTACATCCAGATCTAGTGAGGTTATTGTTCCCCTGTACTCTTCACTTATCAGACCAATGATCGAGTACAATGCCCCATTCGGGATGTATCTCACCCGACACATGCAGCAATTGGAGAGACCCCAAAAGTTCCTCACCAAAAGGATAAAGGGACTCCAAAATCTGTCATATGCTGCCAGATTGAAGAAACTCCAGCTCTATTCAGTCGCATACCGTCTGCTCAGAGGTGATATGTGCCTGACATACAAGGCCATGTCCAACCCGGAATTAATGGACATGCTCCACCTCAAAAAATCCAAATCCACCAAAACCACTAGAGCAAGCGACTTAAACCTTAGCACGGATATAAATAGGACGTGCTGGAGGGATAGATTTATCACTCAGAGACTCCCTATGCTGTAGAATAAAATCCCGGTCCATGTGAGGCAGAGCACCTCGCTGACTCTGTTCAAGAGAAATCTAGACCTGTGGATGGGAGATCGTAGGTTTACCCAGGGAATCATCTCTGTGTCACTGCTGGACAGAGGCACAACAAACTAATGGGCACAGTATTTTTTCATATAAGGGGTGGCGTAAGCCACAAAAATTTGGGCTAGGCTTATAAATGCCTTAGGGCAGATAGCCTAGTATAAACCTATGAACCTATGAACCTATGAACCTAAGGGTAAGTCGGGTGTGAGGAGAGAGGAAGTGGTTGTTTCTGTACAGTAGGCCAAGTTTTATGTGTATTTTTTTGATGTTTAGCTGGATATGGTTATGAAATTTTAGTTGGTCATCAATGGTAATGCTGAGAAGCTTGGTAGAGGGCACAATTTCAATGTTGGAGTTGTTAAGGCTGGTAATTTGAAATGCATCCTTATCCAGAGAGGAAGATTTGGAAGGAGAGAAGAGGAGGATGTTAGTTTTGTTTGCATTTAGGGCAAAATGATTTTGGAGCATCCAGTTTTCAGTGGTAGAGAAGGCACTCTGTGTTAGAGCTTTGAGTTCAGTTAGATTGGGGGCACAACAGATTAAAGTGGAGTCATCGGCGTATTGCACAATTTTGGTGTTAGGGATGGCTTTGTGGAAGTCGTTAATAAAGATGTTAAATAGTAGTGGGCCAAGTATGAAGCCTTGGGGTACTCCTGTGGGGGTAGGAAGAGGTGGCTTGGCCCCATTTCACAGCTTGGCACCTGTTAGAAAGGTAGCTGGAGAACCAAGATAGAGATTTCTGACAGAGGTTGAGATTAGAGAGGTGGTTTAGAAGGTGTGAATGAGAGATAGTGTCAAAGGCTTTGGATAGATCTAGAAGAACAGAGGAGACTATATTATCGGAATCACGTGCAGAGTTGATAGAATGCAAGAAAGAAAGAAGGGCAGTGGTAGTACCGTGTCCAGGGCAGAAGCCATGTTGGGTAGGAGAGAGTAGTTGGTGTTTGGTAAGGAATGGCAAGAGCTGAAGGTGTATACATTTTTCAAGTATTTTGGAGATAGGGGAGAGGATGGCTATGGGGTGGAAGTTGGAGACATTGTAATTTTTGCCACCTTTGTGGAAAGGCAAAATGAAGGCAGAGCGCCATAGTTTGGGTACATAGGATTTGAGTAGAGACCTATTAATAAGGATAGAGACAGGTATGGCAATAGTGTTGAAAGATATTTTTAGGAAGGAGGATGGAATGCTGTCAGGGGCATTGGAACAAGGCTTTAGTTTGTGGAGAAGTTTCTTTATTATGTTGGTGGATACCGGTTTGAGTTCGAAAAAGGGGGCAGGAGATAAGTGAAGTGAAGATTGAGCAGGGAGGGGGGAAGGGTTGTTGCTGGTGAAAGTTTTGGTAAGTTCTTCAGATATGAAAACTTAAGGATTAAAGGAGGGCACAGCCCTCTAGCTTAAATGGGCTATGCCCAGGAGACAGAAAGGGATAAGGAAAGGAGAAAGCCCTCTAACTTAAACGGGCTAAGATGGAGGCAGTTCTCTAACTTAAATGAACTGTGTATAAGGGGAAATCTAAACAGAGAAAACAACCAGAATAAGAGTCCTCTAACTTAAATGGGCTAATTAAACTTTTAAGGAAGAAGCCAGGAGAGGGAAAATAAGCCCAAACGAAAGATGATGGCCAACAGCAGAAAATAGCCAGAACAAACGGAAGTAAATTGCACAAAAAATACTATTTCTAACAAATGACAATGGAAATCAGTAATCTTTCACAGTAGAAAAATTATAAAGGTTATATTTAGCCAGAGCTAGTAAAACGAGCACCCGATCTTGTTTAGTGGCAAATGAGATCTGAGGAGCTTCCATAGTGCATGCTGGGATAGGATTTAGCCATGAGCTAGTGGAAGACCTCAAGCTTGTGTATAAAGGCTGAGTCGGATCCAAACCAATTCTGGTAAGAATGAAGGCGAGATAGAACAACAACACATCTTTTGTTTTCATTCTATCAGGTGAAAACATAAGAAGAAGGCAGCAATGGGGGAACATATTGCAGAAGTTTAGAGTATTTTTACAACAAATTCTTGAGGTCATGCTGATTCCTTCTCATGTGGATCCTAGCATTTAAAATCATTATGATGGAAAAGAAGAGAACTTGTTCACTATCACTTTTTAGAAATATTTTGCTGTCAGTTGAACTTGATAACTGATGTGTAAAAAGAAATCCATCATCTGATGAACCATCTCCTGCAAAAGAAAGTATGCAAGCTTTAATGCCCAGGATAGTTTACATAAACCTCCACAGGTGAGAAAGTTGCAGGTTTAATTTCTGGAGGTTGGTTAAAAATGTTTGTAAACCATGATAGAACACTGATCCATAAGGACTCATTTCAGGCTCAGCCCAGTAGCACTATCTGGTTTGCTGACATACTCAGAGTAACACAATAAGCAAATGGAAGCTGTGGGAATAATTTTAAAGTATTTATTTATTTAGCTTATTTATTTATTTACTTACTTCATTTTCTATCTATCCATCTTTTTCTTTGTTTGTTTTATTTTGTATTACTGGAAGAGTTTCTGCATTTGTTTTTCTTCCAAGCAAGTGTTTACATTTGCTTTTTAAACCAGAAACAGAAGGAGTAGGACAGAGAAAATAAAAAACAGCCAGTTCATAGGTTCATAGGTTTATACTAGGCTATCTGTCCTAAGGCATTTATAAGCCTAGCCCAAAGTTTTGTGGCTTACGCCACCCCTTATGTTAAAAAATACTGTGCCCATTAGTTTGTTGTGCCTCTGTCCAGCAGTGACACAGAGATGATTCCTGGGGTAAACCTACGATCTCCCATTCACCGGTCAAGATTTCTCTTGAACAGAGCCAGCGAGGTGCTCTGCCTCACATGGACCGGGATTTTATTCCACAGCATAGGGAGTCTCTGGGTGACAAATCTATCCCTCCAGCATGTCCTATTTATATCCGTGCTAAGGTTTAAGTCGCTTGCTCTAGTGGATCTGGTAGATTTGGATTTTTTGGGGTGGAGCATGTCCATTAATTCCGGGTTGGACATGGCCTTGTATGTCAGGCCCAGGTCACCTCTGAGCAGACGGTATGCGACTGAATAGAGCTGGAGTTTCTTCAGTCTGGCAGCATATGACAGATTTTGGAGTCTCTTTATCCTTTTGGTGAGGAACTTTTGGGGTCTCTCCAATTGCTGCATGTGTCGGGTGAGATACATCCCGAATGGGACATTGTACTCGATCATTGGTCTGATAAGTGAAGAGTACAGGGGAACAATGACCTCACTTGATCTGGATGTGAATCCCTTCATGATCAGGTGGGCAATGTAGAAGATCTTTCTAACCACTTTAGCAATGTGAGTGTCAAAAGAAAGGCCACTGTCAACCTGGGTCCCCAGGTCCCTGATAATCTCTTCTGTGCTTAGTGGATTGCCACCTATATGGTAGCTTGGGGTTACCTTGTTTTTCCTGAAGGGTATGACTATACATTTTTTGGCATTTAACTTCAGGCCATGGCTCTGGCACCAGCTATCAGTTTCCGTGAGACCCCTCTGAAGGATATCTGTGTCCGATGTACTTTCCACTATGGCCCAGTTTGCAGTCATCTGCAAACTTTGTCAGCCATAGTCCTCCTATGTTTGCCTGTACTTCTGAGAAGTAGATGCCGAACAACAGGGGGCCCAAGGACTGAGCCCTGTGGGACACCACTTGTGACTGGCTTGGAGTCTGACATGGCGCCAGCAACTCTAACCCTGTGGGTTCTGTCCTTTAGCCAGTTTGCAACCCATCTTGTGACATATGGGTTTACATTTAAGCTGGTAAGTTTCTCTATAATACCCGAGTGGGGTATTGTGTCGAAAGCTTTTGCAAGGTCAAGGTAGGCTGTATGGACTGCCTTTCCCTCATCAATGGCCTTGGTGACTGTTTCGAAGAAGTCGACCAAGTTCAAAAGGCATGATCTGCCCTTGACAAAGCCAAACTGGGTCAGGTCCAATGTCTGCAAGTCCCCAATGTCTTTGTTTATGAGTTCCATTATGATCCTCTCCATAGCTTTGCAGACCAGGCTTGTTAAGCTTATGGGGCGGTAATTACCAGGGTCCGTAGAGCCTGGTGTACGGCAACTCTACGGAGGCACCGCCTTTGTGGAGTGGGACCACAGTTGCCGTACACCACTCCTTGGGCACGTATCCTGTGTTAAGGCTAAGATTAAACAGCTGCCTTATGTGCAGGTTTAGTTCCTCATTGAGTTCATGTAGCACACAGCCGGGGACACCATCCGGTCCCATTGATGCTGTGTTTTTAGCTTTAGAGAGAGCAGCTTTCACCTGCGCATTTGAGATGTCTGGGAGGCTACACTCCGCTGGGATAGTTATCTCTCCTTTTGGGGGGGGGGGTGAAGTTTGCACTGAACCTGTCTGCCAGTATGTTGGCAATGTCTGTGGGTTCAGTGATTTTTGTATCATTTTGGACTAATTCTGAGCATATCTGGGAGTTTCCACCCAGGTTTCTAAGATAGCTGAAGAAGGCCTTATGATTGTCTTTTGAATCTATGGCAATTTTTCTCTCAAAGTTGGTCTTGGATGATTTTATGAGTGCTCGTATTTTTTTACTAATAATGATCAAGGGTGTCTTCTCTTTTATGGATTTTGCTCTATCATGTAACATCTTTCTCCTCTTATTGAAAAGTTTGTTTATGGCTGGGGTCCACCAGACTGGACGTTTGCCCTTGGTGGAAAGAGTCTTGGTTTTATTAGGGATTGCCTGATCCATGCAGTCCTGGAGGTGTTCGTAGAAGGCATTTGTAAGGGCTTCCGCAGCTTGGGTTGTGGTTTCCACTGGCTCGGGGGCCTTGAAGGATACCACACCAGTCTTGAGTAGTGTGAAGTTTGCTTTAGAGAAGTTCTTCACTGTGGTCTTTTTTGTTTGGGGTTGGGGCAGGATGTGGATTTCCAGTGAGATTAGTTTATGATCTGATCTCACCAATGAGGGATATACTTCCGGTGTGGAGCATTTTGTCCCCATGTTTGTGATGATGAGATCTAGTATATTTTCTCCTCTTGTGGGAACGGTGACTAGTTGTTCCATGGCATTTGAATTTATGAACTCCAGGAACTTTTGGGCTAGAAAGTTGGGGCTTGAGTAATGTTCCCAGTCTATATTCGGGTAGTTGAAGTCACCCAATATAATGGTGTTTGGAGATACATTTATACCCTCCAGTGTCTTCAGGAAGGCTGTGTGGGGTTCCTGAGTTTGAGAGGGTGGCCTGTAGCATGCTACAAATTGTAGAGCAGTTTTGCCTATGGTTAATTGCACCTGGATGGTTTCCGATGCTTCGTGCATTGCTACCAACCTGGAGGTGTGGGTATCCTTGATGAATATGGATACACCCCCTCCTTTTGTGGTGTCGTCCGGGTTTTGGGGCCGGAACGCATGATATGAGGTAAAACCTGATAGTGCCGTGGTGCTCTCAGGAGCCTTGAACCAGGTTTCAGTCACAGCACAGACATCGATGTTCTCCATACTGAGAAGGGCCTCGAGTGCGTGCATTTTGAGATTTAGACTTCTGGCATTGAGCAGCATTACCCTTAGTTTCATCCCATTTTTGTTTTCTAGGGTGGTAGGTTTAGAATTTGAGCCTTGCCTAAAAAAGGCACTATGCGGGTGGCAAGAGCCTTAGCCAATATCCGGAATCCCAGGGGTGACAGATGCAAGCCGTCCCTTGCGAAGCAGTGTGGCTTGTCAAGCATGTCATCCCAGGCAGACAGACACTGGATCCCCTTTGAATGACACCAGAAATTAAGCCAATTGTTAAAGCTGATCATCTTGTCTCTATGTTGTGGCATCATTCTTGGTGAAGGAAGGATACTGCTCAGGGTCAGGGTCATACCTGCCTGGGCTACATAATCAGAGAGCTCTTCTATGTCTCTTTCAATGTAGTCCAGGGTGGTACGTCTCAGGTCGTTCACACCAGCATGGACAATGACTGTGTCATATTTGTACTTGCTGTGGAGTGACCCGAGTGCTTGTGTTATGTGGTGGATTCTAGCGCCCGATAGGCAGCTTACTGTGACCCTCTCCTTGTTCAGCCTGGTGAGTGGGACGTCAGTGTGTCTGACTATGGAGTCACCTATGACAAGTATGTTTGGTGTTGTATTTGGCGTTAAGGGCTGTGACTGCTTTGCACACTGATTTTGTGGTTTATGTTTTGCCTGTGGTGTGTCATGAGGTGGCAGTTGCTTGGGTGTCTGCTTTGGAGGCCTCTGCTGTTTAGGTAAATTTTTGCTCAGAGCCTCCGAGTATGTCTTTGTGTGTTTATGTGTTTGATTCATTGTTGTGATAGCTTTATGTGAGACTGGTTTTGTGGTGTGTGTAGTTGCCTTCTCCTCCTGTCTGGTCTTGCCAGTCCTGAGGTGAGAGAGCTCAGCCTCCAGTTTGGCTAAATAGCTGCATCTCTCGCAAGTATTTGTGTTATGTGGGAGGAGGAGAGGGTTGTCTGTGTACATGAGGCAATTGTAACAATGCCTCAATATTCCCAGATTCACCAACTGGACAGGAGAGGACGCCAGCATCTGGCCCTTCGACATGCTAGAGAAATTAAGAAGTTAGGGGTGTAACTGAATAAGAGAGGACTTAGTAAGGAAGTGGGTACTCCTGGGGGGGGGTTTCGCTAGTGAGGGACTTTGTATAATACAGAAGTGCTTAACCTGAAAAGAAGATGCTTTTAAGACAAGTGCTGAGCTTTTTTTTTTTGGAAAAAAAAAAAGCTTTTAGGAACAAGTGTTGCACTTTTTAGTTAAGGGATATACTGTTTAGATTACTAGTAGAGCAGTTCTAAGGGAAAAAAATGAAGAACAGACTTTATGGAGCCAGAAAAAGTTTAACCTTGTTAAACCAGCGCTGCCTGATGCTGCTCTAGTGGCAACTCCGCTCTAAAGCGTGCTTGATAGCAGGGGCTGGAAAGAGCCAGGAATTGACCCAAAACGGCCAATAAAACTACAGTTTCAAGTCAGTAACCACTCCCACGGGGGGCAGGGAAGCTTTTGGATTCTAAAAATGGCCATAGAAACCAGCTCTTCTGGCTAAGTGTTTGGAAATTAGAAATAATATAATCTTTGCAAATTAAATTAGAAATATTTATTTATTTTTTATCTTATTTATCATTTGTTTACCAGAATGGTACGACTGGACAAGAGTGTCCATTTTCAGTGGAGGCCAGAGGAGAAAAGCTCAAGCAAAGTATATTTTTACTAATACATGTCTAGTACAACAAAGAAAAAGTTTACTATACAGTTTACATCTATCTACTTACAGTCTAGCAGAGATCAGTAAAGCAATTTAGATACATAGGAGATTAATCAACAAAAATATATACATAAGAGATGAGATCAACACATAAATAAAGTACAAATACGGTACAGCATTGTCTTAGATTTTCTTAAGCCTCTACAGTACATTTACTATGTCATCTGACAGAATACAGTTTACAACTGTGAGGAAGAGAATGGGATATAGGCAAGGGAGGAAGAGGTTACAGGAGTTGTAGAGTGGATAGAAATGTAGTTAAAGGTTATATCTGAGTGAGGGAAAGTTATCCACGGATAGTACATGAGCAGAGCCAGGTAGATGTTAGGTGATCTTTTAGTAGTTTCTTAAAGTTGGTGGTGCTGGAGGTGGATCTAATATCGATGGGTAGGGAGTTCCAGATTTTGGCAATACTGTTTGCGTATAGTGAGTCACCAGCATTATTGCTATTTTTAGTGATGTTTACTAGGTTTTTGTTACTGGAGCGCAGGGTCCGGTTATTGGAATAGTGAGTAAGTACACCTTTGAGAGTAGGTGATTTTTCAGGTTGGTTGAGTATGTGATGGGCCACGGAGAGCTGGTTAAAAATTAGTAGGTTGGGGAATTCTAGCCATGAGAGTTCTTTGAGAGTGTGACAGTGATGGGATCTGTAGCTGGCATCTATAGCAAACTTTGCTATTTTATTATAACAGCTATTTAGTTTGTTTATGCAAGTTTTCTTGAGGTTAGTAAGGATGGGAGATGCATATAGGAGTGTGGACAGAAGGTGGGTTCTGGCAATGGAGATTTTGGATTTGTTTGTGAGGAAACTTTTAGTTATGTACTCACCATAACTTCAGATGTTTGGGATCCATCTCGCCTACATTCTGACTGATGGGTTCGGAGCCGATCCCTCGGCTCCGACTCGGCACGCTTATGCCAAAGAGCGAAGTCTCTTATTGGCTGAGCTTACTATATCCCAGGATGCACCACTACCAGTCCCCCAGATCTAGTTTGTCCGCATACATGCACACACGCATACCCTGCTTATATAACATCGTCAGATGAAACAAGATAAAACAGTTGAACTCAAAACCGCTCAATCTCTTCTGATCTGCAAGGCAGGGGGAAGGAGGGTGGGTATTAGGAATGTGGCGAGATGGATCCCAAACATCTGAAGTTATGGTGAGTACATAACTAAAAGATGTTATGTGATCCTATCTCGCCTACATTCTGACTGATGGGACAGCGTCCCTAGCACCTGAATCCTGGGTGGCTCACTGGAAAACACTCCTGAGTACCGTGGAACCAAATGATGCTCGTCCTTTAGATGCCACATCCAATTTGTAGTGGGAAATGAAAGTGTGCGGGTTAGACCAAGTAGCCGCAGCACAAATTTCCGATATAGCGAGCTTGGAATGAAAGGCTATAGAAGTAGCCATAGCTCTGGCAGAATGAGCTTTGATAGATGTTGTAAGTTGCTTATTCGAAGAAGAATAGGCCTGAGTTATGCAATCTCTGATCCATTTTGAGATAGTAGCTTTTGTGATGGTTTGGCCCAATTTATTATCTGAGAAGGACACAAACAACTGGTCTGACTTACGGTTGCTGAGTCCTGTCTAAATAGAAGCGTAATTGCCTGTGAACATCCAATTTATGGAGAGTGTATTCTGCTTCATTGGAGAATTTTGGAAAGAAAACTGGTAGCTCTAGAGATTGTTGAAGACAGAAACTAGAACAGACCTTTGGGACAAAGGATGGATTAGGCCTAAGTGATACTCTATCCTTGTGGAAAATCAAGTACGGTGGCTTAATAGACAGGGCTTGAAGCTCTGAAACTCTTCTTGCAGAAGTAATAGCCACTAAGAATGCCGCTTTCCAAGACAGATATTTTAACTCGCATGTAGCAGCCGGTTCGAAGGGGAGATGTTAATGCGCCAAGCACCAAATCAAGATCCCACGGAGGTGCAGGATGAAAAACTGGTGGTCTTAATAGACTCGCACCTTTAATGAACGCTTTGCATAGTCTGCTGCTCATCAAAGGAGGATCCGTGGATTCGTGGAATTTAGAGATAGCCGCTAGTTGGACTTTAATAGTTGAGACAGAAGATCCCTGATTAAACAGGGATGTTAAGAATTTCAAAACCTCTGGGACAGGGGCAGTGATAGGGTCTAAGCCCTTGAGTTGAGCCCAGATAGCAAACCTCTTCCACTTACTGAGGTACAATTTGTTAGTGGTGGGTTTGTGGGTCAAGATAAAATGTGAACAACTTCCGGTCTAGTGTGTGCCTTCTAACTAAGGTCGGAAGTGGAGGAGCCAAGCTGTCAATTTCAAAGATTGAAGGGACTGATGCCAATGTCCCGACTGATGGATTAGCAAGTCCGAATCAGGTCTAAGGTCCACGGATCGTCCACTGCATGCTTCTTCAGGTAAGGAAACCATATCTGACGAGGCCAGTATGGGGCAATCAGAATCATTGAAGACCCCAGTTGAGAAGCTTTTGAATAACTTTGGGAAGAAGTGGAATTGGAGGAAAGGCATAAAGTAGCCCTGTTGGCCAAGGTTGTGCTAGAGCATCCATGGCTGGTACTTCCTGATGTGGGATCAAGGAGAAGAACCTTTGGCACTTGGTGTTTTGTGGAGTTGCAAATAGGTCGCAGCACGGCGTCCCCATCTCTTGAAAACCTGGGCTGCTACTGTGCGGTTTAGAGACCACTCGTGAGGAGAGAGAATTGTCCTGCTTAATTTGTCCGCCAATACATTTGACTTTCCCGGGATGTGGGTCGCTACCAAGAAGCGGTTGGTAGCTACAGCCCATTCCCACACTCTCATGGCCTCTCTGCAAAGGGGGTACGATCTGGTCCCTCCTTGTTTGTTCAGATACCAGACCACCGACATGTTGTCTGTGTGGATGGCGATGATGCCCTGAGGAAGAAACTTGTGTAAGGCCTGTAGGGATAGAAGTACAGCCCTCATCTCCAACACGTTGATGTGGAGAAGAGCTTCGTCTGGAAGCCAGGAGCCCTGAACTAGCCTGCCCAGACAATGCCCCCCCCCACCCTATCTGGGAGGCATCTGTCATCAGGGTAACCACTGGAGGGGGGAGAACAAAGGGTTTTCCTTGATCCAAGTTGGATGTCTGAAGCCACCAGCGAAGGTCCCTTTTGCATATTTCCGTAATCATGATGTGATGATTGAGGGGAAGATCCTGAAAGGACCATTGAGTTGACAAGAGCCACTGAAGAATCCTCATGTGTAATCTTGCTAGAGGAACTAAAAGAACCGTGGCAGACATTGAGCCTAAAACCTGTAGAACCATCCTGGCTGGGGCTTTGGATCTCGAGATCAGAGCTTGAACTTGGCCCTGTAAAGTTCAGATCCTTTCGGCAGGAAGAAAGACGCATCAATCTTGAGTCTATCTCTGCTCCTATAAACTTTATGCGTTGAGAGGGCAGCAAGACAGACTTTGACCAATTGAATGTAATCCCCAGGAAACACCCAGGAGATGGTGGCTTTGAGGTTGTCCATTAGTAGATGCCTGGTGGTGGCAGTCAGGAGCCAGTCGTCGAGATAGGGAAACACTTGGAATCCAAGACTTCTCAGGTGAGCCGTCACTACTGCCAAACACTTGGTGAACACCCTGGTGGCTGTGGTGAGACCAAAGGGCAGAGCGCAAAATTGGTAATGACTGACTCCCAGGCTGAAGCGCAGATACCTTCTGGACGCCTGATGTATCGGTATGTGATAATAGGCGTCCTTGAGGTCTATGGAGCACATCCAAACATCCTTCTCCAATAATGGGAGAATGGATTGTAACGTGACCATTCGGAATTTGGATTTCGTGATGGATTGGTTCAGTCTGCTGAGATCCAATATTGGCCTCAGGTCCCCTGTCTTTTTTGGCACTAAAAAGAACCTGGAGTAATTTCCTGATCCGATCTGGTCTGTGGGGACCGGTTGGATGACTCCTTTTTCTAGCAGCTTTAAAGCTTCTGCGGCTGCTATTTCCCTTTGACTGGGTGGTGGGTCCGGGATTCTCTTGGACGGTGGGGTGAGTATGTGAATGGGATGGTGTAACCTCCGGCAATGATCCGGCACCCATCTGTCCTGAGTGATTGACTCCCAGGCTTTTAGGTGCTTGGCAACGACACCCGACTGGCTCGAGCAGCACAGCCGGGCAATCCCTCATGACGTGTGGGAGGCTGAAGAGCCACGAAAGGACTCGCGGTCTCCAGAATTGCGGGCCCTCTGCCGCCTCTGGGACGGCGTCTCCCTGAAAAATTTCCCGTCCTCTGCCTCTGGACGGGAATCTTCCTGCTGTTGGGAGAAAAACTTGCGAGATTTGGAACCACATTTTCCCCTCCTTTAGCCTTGGGGTAAGGCCGAAAGGGAGTGGAATAACGGCACCTACGGCAGATAAAGTTTTTCCCTCTTGCTCACAGCGGTAAGGGTGTCTTTCACCTTGGGTCCAAACAATGAGGACCCATCAAAGGGAGCGTCGGCGAAGGAAGACTTGAAGGCCTCCGCAAACTGACACAAGCGGAGCCAGGCTTGTCTACGTAGAGCCACGCCTGTGCCAGCCGCTCTACCCGCCCCTTCGGCCGCATAGGAAATGAGCCTCATGGACGAGTTAGAAATTGACGTAAGGATAGCCAACTGAGAGCTAACCGACTGGGCTAGCTGCTCAGGTAGGTTACCCGAGAGGGAATCTGACAACTCCTTGACCAGATCCCTCTGAAGTCTGGTAAAATGTGCCAAATAATTCAGAGACCTTAAGGTAAAGGCCGCTGAAGTCAGGGTGCGCTTCCCGTACCTGTCCATACTCCTAGACTCCTTATTAGGAGGATGGACGGACGTTGAAGCCTCTGCCACGTCCTGTTGTGTAGCAGATGCCACCACCATGGCATCTACAGCCACGCCTTTAGTAAGGAACTCCTTCTCGGGGGGAGCAGACAAAAATTTATTTGGACGAGAAGGGACTGGTTCCACGGTATCTGGATGTTCCCACGCCCTTCGACAAACTAAATCCAGAAGCTCGTCGAAGGGCGGAGACACCCAGGAGGCGGAGGGCTGAGCTCCAAAGGCCTTGAGGAGCACTGACTCGTCCGCAGAGGGGGGTTTGGATATCCAGCCGCCTTGTTGTTTGATAATCTCTAAGATGTCTGCAAATGAGACATCATCCGAGGACGACTTCGGGGACCCCTCTGCATCATCCATATCAGTGTCCGATGTAATAGACTCGGGGAGTCCACGTGCTTCCTCTTGCACGATCTCTTCCTTGGGGTTCCTCTGAAGACAACTCCGAAGAACCCTCAGGAGGAGGGGAACCCCCACTGGGGGTAACCTCAGGCCTCGGGGCTCCGCTGGCTACGGACAGGGGAACTGCCAAAGACCCAGTCTCCACGCCCAGGGAAGGTGCCGGTAAAGCCGGAGAGATGGCCGAAGAGGACTTGGCCAAGGCACTCCTCATGGCCCTGAAAGCCGGACCCCCAGAATCCTGGGAGTGTCCGGTCTCCGGAGCCGTGATAGCCGACGGAAGTCCCGCAGCCGAAGCACCGAGGGGGAGGCTCGGAACCGAAAGCATAGGTCCCGAAACATCACCCCCGGGTCCAGCCGAAGAAGTCCGCGTACCAAACTCGGACCCGAAGGCCCGGGTTGGAGTAAGGGTCGGAGCCGACCCTGAGATCTCCACCGGCTCCAACAGCACCTGCTCCGACGGAGCCGAAGCAGTCGGAGGAGGAATGGCAATGGGGTGGGCCAAGGTCATCGGCTCCGAAGCCAACTGGGTCGGAACCGAAACAAATTTTTGGAAGACTGGGGACTGGAACAGTCTTTGGAGCACCCTGTCTATATCAGAATCTGACATTCTCGAAGACCGAGAGGAAACAGAACGGGTTCGAGAAGGCCTCTCCATCGGCCCCAAAGGGCTAGGGGACCGGCTCCAAGGCGACTCGATGAGTATCGGCGCCGAGGAATACTCACCCCAGATACCATCGGTGCCGAGGTAGACTTCGGCGCCGAGGAGGAAGTGTCTGAGCGGACGACCCTTGTCGGCTCCGAGCAGCGGAGCCGGCGAAGGTGACCCGCCTCGATGCCCCAGCCATCGGCTCGAAGCCAGAGGAGTCGATACTGGTGGCATCGAGGCAGACTGTTCGACCTCGGCTCGAAGTCTTTGGAGCCAAGGAGAGGCCTGCCTAAGTCTCTTGGCAGTCGGATCCGACGGACTGGTCGGAACCGAAGCCCTTTTCTTTTTGGCCGGAGCAGGAGAGGATGCCAAGGCTTCTTCAAAGGAAGGTTTAATTAACCCTTAAGAATCAATTTATTTTTCCTCTCCTGGAGGACCCTTGAGGAAAAAGCGTGACATACGCTGCATGACTCCTGCAAGTGCTTTGCCCCTAGACAATATACACAGAGCGAATGATCGTCTGTGATAGACATTTTGAAACCACATTTCGAACATTTTTTAAAGCCCGAAGGCCTAGGGGTTTGAGACATGATGTTAAACAATTCTAGTAACTTTGACAGGAAAGTAAACAACTATAGATTTACTGATGATAAACCTAAGCTTACAGTTATAGCTTAACGCAAACACTTCCTGTAAATGACAGGGAACTCTAAACAACTATAGATTTACTTGAGACCCTGTAAAGTTTTAAAAGGTTGACAGTCCGGGAAGGCCCTGGATGGAGGGGGGCCGAAAACAAACTCAACCCAATCACACACAACAGTTTTCACAATCCAAACGTACACAAAAGAGCGATAGCCGTTAAAACAGCTTTTGTGACCAAAAAACAGCAAAAAACTGACAGAAAAGTTAGTTAATAAAAACTACTCAGCCCAGCCAGCTCGAGACCACGTCTTCGCAGGGAAGCGGCAAACGAGATCTGGGGGACTGGTAGTGGTGCATCCTGGGATATAGTAAGCTCAGCCAATAAGAGACTTCGCTCTTTGGCATAAGCGTGCCGAGTCGGAGCCGAGGGATCGGCTCCGAACCCATCAGTCAGAATGTAGGCGAGATAGGATCACATAACATCGTTTGTTCCTGTACAGGCTACCATTTTTGTGGACTTTGATGGTTTGATTTATATGAAGATCAAAGTTCATGTTTTGGTCTAATCTTTGCAACTTTCTATATAAAGTTATTTCCTAAGCTAAATATACTGCTAAGGATGAAGTGCTTTCAAGGAATCTGGTGGCTGTAGGAGCACTTAGTCACTTTTTGAAAATCCTCAAATGTAAATAAAAACTATTTTTTGAAGATATACAAAACAGCAATATATGCAGCTCTGGTCACTTGGTTGCTGGCTTTGTTAAAGATATACAAGACAGTAGGACACTTGTAGTGCATGGAGTGCCCCGATTATACTAAAAATCAGCTACTTAATATCCTGTTTCAGCGCTCCTATAGCTCAAGACCTGACATTAACCACGCTTAGAGTGGTGCTTAACTTTTAGTTATGTACTTACCATAACTTCGGATGTATGGGATCCATCTCGCCTACATTCATAACTGATGGGTTTGGAGCCGATCCATCGGCTCCGACTCGGCCACTATATAGTAGAACGAAGTCTCTAATTGACTGGGCTACCCCTTATCCCAGAATGCACCACGCCTGCTTCCCCAGATCTTGTTTGTTCGCTTTTTATACCTACACCCAGGCACAGAAACATACCAACAACTGTAACAAACTAAAGTCCTTCAAGAGAAAAAGTCAGTAAGTAGCAATATTTCCTCTAAATCCAATGGGAAGGGGGAAGGAGGGCGGGTACGTATGAATGTAGGCGAGATGGTTCCCATACATCCGAAGTTATGGTAAGTACATAACTAAAAGATGTAATGGGATCCTATCTCGCCTACATTCATAACTGATGGGACAGCATCCCTAGCACCTAAATCCTGGGTGGCTCATTGGAAAACACTCCTGAGAACTGTGGAACCAAAGGAAGCTCTACCTCGAGAAGCCACATCTATCTTGTAATGAGAATTAAAGGTGTGCGGAGAAGTCCAGGTAGCGGCCACACAGATATCATCTATCGATAATTTGGAGTGGAATGCTACAGAAGTAGCCATTGCCCTGGTTGAATGAGCCTTGACTGGGAATGGTAGCTCTTTTGCCGGACTGTGAATAAATGAAGGAGATGCAATCTTTAATCCATTTGGCTATGGTGGTTTTAGCCACCGGTAGACCCAAACTATTTTCCGCAAAGGACACAAACAGCTGATCTGACTTTCGTGTCTGATTGGTCCTACTTAAATAAAAACGCAGTTGTCTGTGAACATCCAACTGATGGAAAACATATTCTGCGCTATTGGAGAATTTGGGAAAAAACACAGGGAGCTCCAAGGATTGTTGAATGCATAAGGGGGATGCTACCTTGGGCAAGAAAGAGGGATTTAACTTGAGAGACACTCTGTCTTTGTGAAAAGTCAAATAAGGAGGATTAGAACAGAGAGCCTGAAGCTCTGAGACCTGCTTGGCAGAGGTTATTGCCACCAAAAAGGTGGTTTTCCAAGATAGAAATTTTATATCACAAGTAGCTGCTGGTTCAAAGGGACGGGCAGTTAAAGAAGCTAGAACCATATTCAGATCCCAAGGGGGCACAGGATGGGCTATTGGGGGCCGAAGGAGCCACGCTCCTTTAAGGAAAGATTTGCAAAGCCTGTTTGCCATTAAGGAAGGCTCAAAGGAGACATGAAAATTAGAGATAGCCGCCAGTTGGACTTTAATTGTGGAAACTGAAGAGCCCAAATAAAACAAAAAAGCCAGGAATTCTAAAACCTGAGGTACAGGGGCGGTAAGGGGATCTATACCTCGTTGCTGGGCCCAAAGAGCAAACTTCTTCCACTTGCTGGAATACAGTTTAATAGTGGAAGGTTTGTGAGAAGAGGACAAAATGTGGATGACGTCTGGAGAAAGAGAGCTATCTCTGACTAAGGTTGGAAGTGGAGTAACCAGGCGGCCAACCTCAAGGACCTGAGGGATGGATGAGACTGTCCCAACTGATGAGTTAACAGGTCGGGCACCAGGTCCAGAAACCATGGGCCCTCCACCGCATACCTCAGAAGGAAGGGGAACCAAACCTGATGAGGCCAGTGTGGAGCGATCAAAATCATGTCGCTTCGTAGATAAATCACCTTCTGTATCACCTTCGGGAGAAGGGGAACCAGAGGGAAGGTGTAAAGTAGACCGGGGGGCCAACTGTGAGCTAGAGCGTCCCTGGGAATCTGCCCCTGAGAGGGAGTCAGAGTGAAGAACTCCCTGCATTTCACATTGTGAGGGCTGGCGAACAAGTCGCAACAAGGGAGGCCCCACTTGGCGAAAATGTTTGCAGCCACCCTGTCGTTGAGGGACCACTCGTGGGGCAACAGGAGAGTCCTGCTCAGCCTGTCTGCAATCACATTGATTTCCGGAATGTGCGTTGCCACTAGGAAACGCTGGGTAGAAATCACCCAATGCCACACTCTCATGGCCTCTCGGCAAAGAGGGTAGGACCTGGTTCCGCCTTGCTTGCTTATGTACCAGACTACCGACATGTTGTCGGATAGGATCGCAATAGTACCCCGGGGAAGAGCATGATGAAGTGCTTGCAACACGAGTAGCACCGCTCTCATTTCCAGGATATTGATATGTAAGTGTGTTTCGTGAGCCTGCCACATACCTTGGACAGACCTGTCCAGATAATGCCCCCCCCACCCTATCTGGGAGGCGTCCGTGGTCACCGTGGCAACGGGAGGCTGAAGGGCAAAGGGTCGCCCCTGATCCAGGTTGGACCGAAGCAGCCACCAACGTAGGTCCCCGACGGCAAATTTCCGTAATCTGGACCAAATGGTTCAAGGGGAGATCCTGAAAAGACCATTGAACCGACAGTAGCCATTGCAGCACCCGCATGTGCAGCCTGGCTAAGGGGACTAGGAGAATAGTCGAGGCCATCGTGCCCAATAACTGCAGAATCAGTCTGGCCTGAACACGCGATCTGGGTAACAAGGTTTGAACCTGAGACTGCAGGACCTGAATCCTTTCTACCGGCAAGAATGCCCGCATTCTTCTTGTGTCTAACTCTGCGCCTATAAAGGTAATACGCTGAGACGGCTGCAGCGCAGATTTTCCCCAATTGAACGTGATTCCTAGTGAATGACCCAAACTGACTGTGGTCATAAGCTCCCGAACTAATAGATGCTTGGAGGTGGCAGTAAGGAGCCAGTCATCTAGATAGGGAAACACTTGGAATCCTAGACTTCTCAAGTGAGCTGTCACTACTGCCAGACACTTGGTGAACACCCTGGGGGCTGTGGTGAGACCAAAGGGCAGTGCTCGGAACTGGAAATGACTGGTTCCCAGGCAGAAGCGTAAGTGACTCCTGGACTCTTGACTTATCAGGATGTGATAGTAAGCGTCCTTGAGATCTATGGAGCACATCCAGACATCCTTCTCCAATAATGGGAGAATGGACTGAAGGGTGACCGTTCGGAATTTGGATTTTTTTACAAAGTGATTCAATGATCTGAGGTCCAAAATGGGCCTTAAGTCCCCTGTCTTTTTTTGGCACCAAAAATAGTCTTGAGTAAGTTCCTGATCCGATCTGGTCGGCGGGGACAGGCTGGATGACTCCTTTTCTTAGCAGCTTTGAGACCTCGACCGCTGCTTGATCCCGTTGACTGGGTGGCACATCCGGGATTTTCCTGATAGGAAGAGGGGGCTTGATGAAAGGGATGAGATTGCCTCCGGTTATGGTTCGGAGCACCCACTGATCCTTGGTGATAGATTCCCAAGCCTGTGGGTGTTCCGCAAAGCGACCCCCGACTGGCTCTGGAGATGCGCAGTCGGGCCACGTCTCAGGGACGGTGAGCGTAGGATGGACCACGAAAGGAATCGCGGTCTCCAGAGTTACGGGGGCCTCTGCCGCCTCTGGGGCAGCATCTTCCTGAATCCCCCCCCTGCCTCTAGAGGGGGGATCACTCGGTGGAGTAGGGAAAGACCTTTGAGATTTTCTGAACCACATTTTCCCTCCTCTCTGGGCCTTGGGGTAAGGTCTAGAGGGAGCGGAAAAATGGGACCCCACGGCAGTCAAGGTCTTGCCCTCCTGCTCGCATCGAGTCAGTGTGTCCTTCACCTTGGGTCCAAACAGGGAGGACCCATCAAAGGGGGCGTCGGTGAAGGAAGACTTAAAGGCCTCCGCAAAGGAACACAAGCGTAACCAGGCGTGTCTTCTAAGAGCCACGCCTGTTCCCACTGCTCTACTCGCACCTTCGGCCGCGTATGAGATGAGCCTCATGACGAGTTGACTATCGAAGATAGGGTAGTCATCTGGGTGCCAACAGTTTGGGCTAACGCCTCAGGAAGATTACCCGTAAGAGACTCACCTAACTCTTTGAGGAGGTCCCTTTGGAGCCTGGTAAAATGACAAAGATAATTCAGCGACCGCAGGGTAAAGGCTGCTGAAGAAAGGGTACGCTTCCCATACCTATCCATGCTCCTGGAATCCTTATTAGGAGGGTGAATAGACGTTGAAGCCTCTGCCACGTCCTGCTGAGTGGCAGATGCCACCACCATCGCATTTACTGCAACTCCTTTGGTCAAAAATTCCTTTTGAGGAGGGGCTGTGAGGAACTTGTTAGGCCTGGTGGGCACCGGTTCCACAGAATCAGGGCGTTCCCACATCCTTCGAGAAACTAAATCTAGCAATTCATCGAAGGGTGGAGACACCCAGGAGGCAGAGGGCTGGGCCCCAAAAGCCTTGAGGAAGACTGACTCCTCTGCGGAAGGGGTTTTGGACTGCCAATTGCCTCTCTGTCTCAGGATCTCGAGGATATCTGAGAATGAGACGTCATCCGAGGACGATTTTGGGGACCCCTCCGCATCATCGAGGTCAGTATCTGATGTGATAGACTCATCCTGGGAGTCAATGTGCTTCCTCTTGCACAATTTTTTCCTTGGAGGTTCATCTGAAGCGGATTCAGAAGGACCTCCCGGGAGAAGGGAACCCCCCAAGGGGGTATCCTCAGGCCCTGGGGCCCCGCTGTCGTAGGAATGAAGCACACCAGAAGCACCAGTTCCCAAGTCTAGGGACGGTGAGGTATAGACTTGCTGAGCCGGCAAGGACATGGCCAGCGCACTCCTCATGGCCTCAAAAGCAGGACCTCCAGACTCTACGGAGGATGCCGGCTGAGAGACCACGACAGTACCGGGAATCCCTGCGGCCGATGCTCCAAAAGGGAGACTAGGCACCAAAGCTACCAGTTCCAAAGTGTTCCCCTCGGCCCCGACCGAGGAAGTCCCGGTACCGAACCCTGACGCCGAGGACAGGGTAGGAAAGATGGTCGGAACCGAGAGGCTCCAAGGGAGTCTCGGTTCCGACTGGACGACTCTGCTCCACTCTACCATCACCGACTCCAACGGTTCCAAGGAGGTTGGAGGAGGAATAGGGTGCGTCGAAATGGGGGCCGTCTCCGGAGCCGAGTGGGCTGGAGCCGAGACCATTTTTGCAAAAACCGGGGACTGGAAAAGCCTCTGGATAACTCTGTCCAAATCTGAGTCCGACAACCTGGAGGATTTAGAGGAAATAGATGGGGGCCGAGACGACTTCTCTCTCGGCTCCGATAGACCAGGGGACCGGCTCCGAAACAGCTCCAACACCATCGGCACCGGATCCAGAACCGTATGAACAAGCATCGGTGCCGAAGGGGACTTCGGGGCTGAGGGAGGAGAGTCTAAGCTGCACACCTCCAACGGCTCCGAGACCAAAGGAGCCGAAGCAGGTGATTCGCCTCTCGATCCCCCAACCTGCGGCTCTGACACCAATAGAGCCGAGGAAAGAGGTATCAAGGCAGACCCTTCCACCCGAGGCTCTAAAGCCATTGGAGCCGAGGAAGAAGAGGTCGACCTATGCTTCTTGGAAGTCAGTTCCGACGGACTGGTCGGAGCCGACGACCTTTTCTTTTTAGAAGCTGGACAGGAAGGAGAAGCCAAAGCTTCCTCAAAGGAGGGCTTAATAAGGCCCTTAAGGATCAATTTATTTTTACATTCTTGAAGGACCCTAGAGGAAAAAGCATGACAAACACTACATGTTTCCTGCAAATGTTTCGGTCCTAAACAATATACACAAACAGCATGGCTATCGGTAATGGACATTTTGTAATTACACTTGGTGCACTTTTTAAAACCAGACTTCTGCTCTTTCAACATCCTATCACACCACTGTTTTACTACAACGAAAAACAACCTTAAGTAGGGCACGAGCCCTTTGACTCAAACGGGACTGGCCCGAGATACAGCACACAAAACGGGCAAAAGCCCTCTAATTTAAACGGGCTTAGCCCGATAAACAGAAACGTACAGTAACACAAATTCAGCACCCACACACAAATAAGGGCAAGGGCCCTCTAACTTAAACGGGCCTTGCCCGGTAAATAGAGAAAATACCAATCACACCAAAAAAAGTTTACACACACACGTAAAGCTGTTAAAACAGCTGTTTGTTAAATTTGTGAAGAAACCCCTAGGTCAAAAGACCAAAAAGTAACCAAAACACTACTTAGCTCCAGCCAAGTCGAGACCACGTCTAGCTTGAAAAGCGGCAAACGAGATCTGGGGAAGCAGGCGTGGTGCATTCTGGGATAAGGGGTAGCCCAGCCAATTAGAGACTTCGTTCTACTATATAGTGGCCGAGTCAGTTATGAATGTAGGCGAGATAGGATCCCATTACATCAATCATTTGACCTGCATTAAAAGAAGACAGCGCTTACCAGTAAATAGCAGCAATAAAGCATGAAATGGCTTTGTTTCAGCTCCTGCTTCTGCCTGCTGTCTGCTAAAGTATAAAATCATTTTGAATTAAACTGCTTTCTTTAGACAGGGAATGCATAAGGATGTCAACCACTCCCCCACTGCTTTACCAGCTTTCAAAGCCAGAACAACACACAGCATTTTTTTTTATCTAAAATTTGACTAACTAGTAATACATTGAGAGCATAAATCTCCATGCACTACAAAGAATTATGACTGGATCTCTAATCATAACGAAGAATTATGAGTTCTCAACATGAATGTCAAGATTCGCTCTCGAGGTGAATTTCTTTGCATCTATGTCTCTAACACATTATATGGTCATTATGATCAGTGAACCAATCATAATCCTCTATATTACTGGTATGACAAATGCGATCCAGGAACCTGCCAATTGATCAATGAAGCACCACAGATTATCCAGCAAAACAGAACTTAGGAAGGTGCATTCCCTTTTATAATCAAGCTACCATCTAATGGTTATACAGTAAGATTACATCTACATACACCCTCAGGGATATCTGCCTGATGAAAAGATTTAGCCAGAAGACTAAAGTCCAAACATATAATAACTGCATGCATGACCTCTTCCTTTCAGTCACTACTGAAAGCTCATGATCAAAGATGAGGATGAGGACAAAGAATAATTGGTAAATGGAAATCTTTCTCCCATGGATTAGCTTTCACTTCATCTACCACAATCCACACAATTCCTGTAATACTGCAGACATTACACCAAACTACAGGCCATTCTCTTGATCCCTTCTACCCTTGCTTAGGAACAAGACCCCAGGGTATTTAAATTCTACCACTGGAGTTAACTGCCCTCACATGGAAAGAGCAGTTCACTCCTTTTTTGGGAGACATGTGTCATCTGTGATTTGGAGGCACTGATTTTTTAACCCAGTTGCTTTACACTCAGCAACAAAGCACTTAAGTGCACACTGAAGTCAGTCATTTAAAGTTAATAAAGATATAAATCTTGTGTTCCCAGTCTGGATACTCTCCAGACCTTGGTCACTCCTTGACTTCTTCTAAACCTGTCAGAACTTAAGACATCTGAAAATCTGCTCTTAGAACACAAGCAACCTTATTCCACTGATTTCATTCCATTCTTTAGTCAGTGTGAAGTAACAATCATCTTCTTATG
Organism: Protopterus annectens; assembly: GCF_019279795.1. Taxonomy (NCBI): domain Eukaryota; kingdom Metazoa; phylum Chordata; order Ceratodontiformes; family Protopteridae; genus Protopterus; species Protopterus annectens. Next base: position 694,823,811 of record NC_056725.1, read on the forward strand.
ACTTGACATAACCATTTCTCAAGGCTGTTATTCAGATTAAAAATCTGAAAAGGTAATCACTTTTAGGTCAGCTGTAGTGCTACAACAGTGTTCAAAGAAAAAATTAAAACAGCTTGTTTTCATCATACAGATTTAAAATGAGAAGTGAACATTTATACCTTCTGAATTGGCATAAAGGGGATCAAAGAGAAAAAAATAGATTATTTCCATCCAAATGCCACTGAGATTGAAGAAATGCTACTATGATATTTCCATTTCCATTATGGAATGTGGTTCCCGTAATGACTGTTACATAGATTTATCAAATGATGGAAAATATTTGAAACCTCTCTTGGGTGACCCATATAGAAACATTAAACTAGAAAGATTCTGTAGCTGTCGGTTGACAGATCTAATTTTACCACTAACCTCTGCAATCTCCACTTTCCTTTCCCAAGCCTTAACATTCTTCTGAAAATCTGTATGATCTGCCTTACTATTGACATATTCCATCACACTGGGTACTCTGTAATCAGACATCTCTGTTCGCAGCTGCTTGTTTATATGTTCTGCCTTGTCTCGTTCCTGTGAAGAATAGGAAAGGATGAATGAAGTAATAACTTTTTCTTTTTAGTGAGGCACATACTAATATTCAACTAAAAACAAACAACAGATTCAGTATGCAATATATTCCCTTCTTCAAAACAGTGTACTGCAATTTTCTTCATGCATTTGTTTCCCACATTTAAAATACACACAGAGGAAGCATACCAATGGATATAACAGAGTACTCGCACACTAATACATCTAAAACATATAAAACCAAAATCAGAAATCTGGACTAATGGTTACAGAGATGGAAGATTTCTGTCACAGAGCACTTGCTCAAGTTGGGGCAAAAGTATGCTGGGATCATCTATAGTACTAAGTCCTGAACAAAAGCAGGGGAATACATTAGGTCAAAGAAGGAAACAAAGTAATAAGGACCCTGTACTAAAAGCCAAGTCATGGCCAGTCTTTACCTGGATTATTAGAGGCAAGACAGACTTTTTTATTCTCCTAAATTTGCTACAGGAATAATCCATCTCAAGGATAGCAGACAATGTGGCTAAATTAGACAGAGCAAATGACGATGTTGTTCTTCTTCTTTTGTCTTTTCCCGGTTAGGGGTTGCCACAGCGGAACTCCGGTCCGCTAATGATTGGCAGTAAAAAACTCAGAGATAAAAAATACCGAATACATTATAAGCGAATTATAAATACCAGCATCTAGGTGTGAATTGAAGATTGTCCAGGATTGATGTTTGTACAGGTAAAATGACACACAAAAATAAACCAAATGAATGGCAATTTATGTACATACAAGGAAGAACTTAATTTACAATGCCAGCATAGAATCTATCACACTCTCTATGCTTCTTTCGTTAAATAACAACAACAATAAGAAGTTAAATAACCTCCCCGTCATCACATGACTTCTATAAAACTTCTCACAAACTTCTACTGTTACCAAAATGCCCTTCTTTAGTTCATATTTTATTCTAGAATAGATTACTGCAGACTCTGATTATCCATTATAATGTTAATTACATTTTCAAGATCTGGTGACTGTTTACTACAAGTGCATCTCAAGTTTAGGGAATGGTTTGTCACCACCATCAAACAACTTTTGTCAGTCTCGTCCTGTACTTACCAATTTATTTATTACTGCCTTCATTTTTTAATTCTGTTTGCTGAGTTTGTTTATTGATTCCTTACAAATTATTTACATTACTCTAAATCAGATTAATGAAATAATTTATCTTATGTTTAACTATACAGTTTATGTATTTCTATTTTTCTGTAGTCATAACTGTAGGACACTGGGTCCCCTTCATAACGTCGACCCACAGTTCATCGATTATTAAAACAATGAGACGAAAATGCTGTAATTTTACAAGCACAAACTCCCAACATCGTATATCCTCTCTGGGAAAGTAATCACTTGGCCAGCATTGTGAACTATGCCCTTTCTCCGTTGTAGTACAATCTCAGAGTAGGTATATTTAAGTAGGGTGGTATGGGGGGCTGTGGGGGGGTGAAGCCCCCCCCACTTTGGTGGGTGTAATTTGCTACCATTTGCGATTTTATCATTTGTGGCCAAGTGGTTACTTTCCCGGAGAGGATATACGATGTTCCGGGAGTTTGTGCTTGCAAAATTATGGCATTTTCATCTCGCCGTTTTGACAGTCGACAAACTGTGAGTCGACATTATGCAGTAGACCCAGGACACTATGTGTTTAACCTGGATATGCTATATCTACTTTGCATACCATGCCAACACTATAACAGCAACAGATATACAAGTATCTCTGAGTAGATACTGTAACTGTTAGGACTTTTTTTCTTTGAACCTGTACTGAAAATGGACTTCTTCCAGTTACCAAACTAACTGACTGACTATTTAACTAATACACAGATACAGCATAAACAAATATACTATGTATTATGCACATTTCCAGTAACTGATAAAATCCAGGAAGTGAAAGGAAAATATTAGTTGTCATTTGGGACTCAAACAAAAGACCTCCAGTATACAATACAGTTGTCATTGCCTCTGGACCAACAACAGTATCTAGACAGTAGGTATTGAGTTTTCCTTTATTCCACATGATAGCTAGTATTTTCCTTTCACTTTTATGATTTTAAAAGTGCCTAAACAGTGTGTGTGTGTGTGTGTGTGTGTGTGTGTGTGTGTGTGCGCGTGTGTGTCTGTCTGTGTGTTTGCAAATTGACCTTAATCACCATGATGGGGGGGTTCCTAGCTGAAAGGAAAACAAAAATCTTAGTGGAAAACTCAATGCCTACTGTCCTCAAGCTCTTGTTGGTCCAGCAGCAGTGGCACCAGCACATTATACTGGAGGTCTTGTATTTGAGTCCTAGTTGAAAGGAAAAATCTCTTAAGAAAAGACTCCATACCTACTGTCCATAGGCTCTTGTTGGTACAGCAGCAGTAATGCCAGCATGGTATGCTGACATTTTTTGACCAAATATACTGGGTTCCATAATCCCCATATATAAATGTAGCATTCACTTTAGCCTTATCAGCAAGAGGATAATAAACAATTAACAGTTTAAAGGGAAGAAGCATAATGTGGCATTCTGAATATCAACCAAAATAGACAATTTATAATAGATTGGGCTATGAGGCAAACAGCATCAGTAGAAACACTATCTGAAATAACAACCAATAGCAGATATGTACAACAAACATGAAACAGTTTTGTGTCATAGATAAGTACTAGGCCAGCTGCCCTTGTGGGCCATTTTAAGCCTAGCTAACTTCCATTTTAAAGGTGAGAATCAGTCTTTGTAGCGTATGTCTGTCAGGTAAACACCTTAACCATTATGGCAAAAACCCCAACCCGTCACACACAGAAGCAGGACAGACTGGTGACAGAAGTCCAACTAACTGTTTAGAAACCCTTGTGTGAATGATTTAGTTCACCTAAAGTCAGTGATTCAAAAGAATGCTTTCAGCTACAGAACTGTACTTCAAAATATTTTAAGAGACCTTTATTATGAAGCTATTATGAAACAAAATATTGCATAATGATTGTAAATTCATTTTTTAAAATGTTATGTGTTTGCATTTTAAATATAGTTCTTGAATCACTATGCAAAATACTTTAGCTGTGGGTTGCATTTCTGCCCATTTGCAGATTTTTTGCAAACAATGGATGGAATGTGATTCTTGTAATGGAGAGAACCAAGCAACACACGTTCATTCTACATTGCTTTTTAAAAAAACAGGTAACAACAATGTTGTCACCCCATCATTCATCGTATGCTGACAATGATATATTCATATGTATATGTATGTAACAGCATATGACCCTTTAGCTCTGGAAGACCATATATTCCATTCATGAAAGAATTTAAAGAATGGTCAGTCCAATAATTACTGCTCTCCCATTGTTAGTATAAACATCAAAGCACTGCAAATCGGGCCACTGTACTCAGTTATGCAACATTATCAATGAAATTTCAATCTGACAGCCAAGTTATTTGTCTGAAAAACAAGATGTCAAGCTGTGATTTGTAAATGTTTCCATAATGAATGCTTTGTTTGCATACAAATTATACCACGAGTATTGTCATTAGTCTACTCAGTTATACAAAATTTAAATGACAGTTTGAAGTTCCAAAGTTATTTATCTGAAGAGTATGGCTGTAGATGTCAAATAGTAGTTTGGAACTCATTAACCCCGCCAGACGTTTCTCAGTGATCTGCCTAGTGACATTCCAGGCATCTAATATCATATATTTTTTTACATTAATAATTGCAAAACCATGTTACACACAAACTACTGAGATCTTTCAACTTACAGATTTCATGACAGGCTGCACAATTACATTGCGATCTGACATTTGACTAGTGTAACTAAAGAGCTATTAAGTGTTGTTCATACACTAATTTTTCACGTCATAATTTAGTCAGAGTTTTTTAGCCTTATAAGAAAGCTCACAGCTGGATGAAAAATACTTCAGACACTGTATATGTAGTTTGATTGATTACTGAGATACTGTAAATTGTTTATAAAAATGTTACAGAGATAATATTTCTTATGTTTCTTGTGAATTACATTCCTATTTTTAATTAAATTAAGTCTATCAATGTAAATAAGAATTTGTGCACTCTGCACTTTACAATTTGTTAGTAACACTTATGATTCTAGACATATGAACATTTGTTTGAACTGCTAGAATATAACTTTATTCTGTAAAAAAAGCTCAAGTGCAGTCAATTGAAGTTAGAGCATAACATTCTAAGATGCGTAGCAAGGAAAGAGTTAAACGATGTACTGCCTGCATGTTAATACCAATCCAGTGACCCCGATCTTCCTTTTTGATGATACTGCTGTACTTGTTCCTGTCATAAAGATTGCAGTAATGTGGTTGTACCTACAGCTGAAATTCTGAGAGGATAGAGGACACCGTGGCATGATAAAGTCTTCATACCAATGCCATTATTAATGCATACTTTTCAATGTCTAGAAGACTGAACTAAATTGCAAACCTTTTCTCAGTTTATTATACCACTAGATGGTAATATAAAAAAAAATCACAGTAAAATTAAATTAAATTAAAGCTTTTTTTGACAACTTGTGGCCAAGTGATTACTAGAACCATGAAAGCCACACCAAGTTCTAAAGCACTGCTTTTAGATACACATGCTTGTTCTACTACACCAGTGTCCATGGATTTGTAGCAGCTCACCAGAATATCACTTTGCTGAATTACAGTTAAGTAATGCAGCTAACAGACTACTAGTTAAGGTGAAGGGCATACAAAAGTATGTACCTACCTCCAAACTTTAGGATAAAATTACAGGTCAACAGAAAGTGCAATCAATCAACAGATGAGGTGAAAAAATTAACACTGAAGAAGGAACCAGTGAGAAATGTACCTGAGTTAAATAGCAAATATAGAAAAGTTCATACTTTTCTACCAGAAGGAAAACCTGGATTTTACATTATTTGCAGATAAATATACCTGGAATAGAAAGGAATCAGTAAACCACATGGCACAACTTAATAACGAAAGTAGCAGAGCTGATCAAGGGAGGTGTGGTGTTAACCAAAGCAGTCTATATTGAATGTGTGTGTGTGTGTGTGTGTGTGTGTGTGTGTGTGTGTGTGTGTGTGTGTGTGTGTGTGTGTGTGTGTATTGTGTGAAGAGTAATTCAATGTATAGAGTGAAAATTCCTCTTTGGTAAAAAAGAAATTATGTACTTACCATAATGTTCCATCTGTGTTGTTCATTTTCGTTCTTCCTCAGCGATTGGGTTTGGATCCGTCCCTCGGATCTGGCTCAGCCACTTTTTCAGCTCGTGGAATACTGAAAGCTCTCAAGCTTCTTTCCTACCCATAATGCATTAGTCTCCTATCATACCTCAGATCTTGTTTGCTGACTTTAGTGAATAAAGGAAATTTATCTATACCAGTACCTGGAAACTCGAACAAACAGACATTGGTTCCTTTAGCATCTTTTGATCCATCCAGAAGTTAAATTTGTAAGGGGTTGGAAGGAGGAAAGTTAAGACAGAATGAAAATGGATAACACAGATTTAATTATTTTATTTATTTACATTTGTTTACCGGGAAAGTCAGACTGAACACAGGTCCATTTTCAGCGGAGGCCCGGGGAGAAAAGCTCCATAGTATAATAGAATGCAGTATATGAGAGAATGAAATATAGAACATACAATTGATTTTAATACATAATAGGTTAGAAGTTAACAGTTTTAGACAGTACAGTAGACAGTCACTGAGGTACATAGTCAAAAACATAAAAAAATAAAGTTTTTTTTTTTTTTTTTTTTTTTACCAGTATCTGGGTTTACAAGCTTTTTAGGGCAGATGGTACATTATGGTAATTACATAAATTATTTATCTGATATTGTCATTTTTCATTCACTCCTCAACCACTGGGACAGAGTCTTCAACTGCCTCAATCACATGAGGACTTTAAGGATGTTCCTTAGCACCGCTGTGCTGAAGGCTGCTGTCCCCCTAGAGACTAGATCTAATTTGCAATGAGCAATAAAGGTGTGAGAGCTAGCCCAAGCTGCAGCTGCACAAATATCATCCAAGGAAGATCTGGATAGAAATACTGAAGAAGTTGCCATAGACCTTGTGGAATGAGCTTTTAGAGGTTTTGGCAAAGACAAACCCAATTTGCTGTAAATGAAATACAATCCATTAACCCTTTGGCTAAGGTCAGTTTGGTAACTGTTTTGCCCAATTCTGAGTCCAAAAAGGAGACAAATAATTTATCTGATTTCCTGAAAGCTTCTGTCCTATGAAGATAAAAACATAACTGTCTATGGACATCTAACAGGTGCAACATGTACGCTCCTTTGTTTGAGAAATTTGGAAGGAAGACTGGGAGGCTGATAGTTTGATTGATATTGAATTCTGACAACACCTTAGGAGGAAAGGATGGGTTGGTTCTTAAGGATACCCTATCCTTATAAAAAATCAGATAAGAAGGCTTAGAAGATAGGGCTTGAAGTTCTATGACTCTTCTAGCAGAGGTAATGGCCACTAAAAAGACACTTTTTCCAGATTAAAAATTTTAGTTCACACTTGGCCAATGGTTCAAAAGGAGATTGGGTCGAGGATCGTAACACTAAACCCAAATCCCACTGGGGAGTGGGATCTTTAAAAGTAGTTCTGAGAAGAAAGGTAGCTCTTATAAAAGCCTTACAAAGTCTAGAAGAAGCTAAAGATGAATTATTGATTTCGATGTGAAAATTAGAAATGTCAGCTAGTTGTACCTTAACAGTTGAGGAACTAGCTCCCTCTAAAAATTGTAGCCAAGAGCTTCAGAACTTTTAGAATTTGTGCAGAAAAGGGGTTAATATCTTTTTACTGTAACCAAAAAACAAACTTTTTCCATTTGCTTTTGTAAAGTTTTCTAGTGCAAGCTTTATGGAATGATAAAAGAATGTGATGGACAGAAGAGGAGTGCCTGGACTATCTATCTATCAGAAGAACTGGAGAAACCATGCAGTTAACTTTAGGCCTAGAATGTCTGCATGTATGGAGTCTGTTGAGTGAGACAGGAGGTCTGGAGTTGGATCCAGAATCCAAGGTTGACGAAGGAGATGAGGCCCAAGAAAGGGAAACCAAATCTGACAAGGCCAATAAAGGGCAATGAGGATGACTGTGCTCCTCAATTCTGATGCTTTCTGAAGAAATCTGGGGATTAGAGATACTGAGGGAATGGTGTAGAGGAGACTGGGAGGCCAGTTGTGGAGAAGAGCATCTCTTGTTGACTCCACCATTGGGGGATCAGGGCAAATAACCTGTTGCAATTGTTGTTGATGGGAGATACAAAAAGACTGGAGCAAGTCTGGCCCCATTGACAGAAAATCTTTTCCACCACTTTCAAGTTGAGGGACCACTCATGAGGCATTAGAATGGACCTGCTGAGCTTGTCTGCTATCACGCTGGATTTCCCCGGGATGTGCATTGCTATCAGAAATCGATTGGATGAGATCACCCATTGTCAAACTTTCAAAGTTTCTCAACAAAGGGGGTAAGATTTTATTCCTCCTTGCTTGTTGATGTACCAGACACTGGCATATTGTCTATCTGAATTGCAATGGTCCCAGAAGTGAGAGTGTCTTGAAAGGCCTGCAATACTAGGAGTACAACTCTCATTTCTAGGACATTTATATGCGTATTGGCCTCTTTGGGAGACCATGTGCCTCGGACTTTCTTTCCCAAGAAGTGCCCCCTACCTGATTTGGGAAGTGTTCGTGGCCACTATGGTCTCAAACTGAGGAAGAGAGAGTGAAAGGGCGACGTTGAAGAACTTGATCGGAGTAAATCCACTAAAGGAGGTAATTTTTGCATGCTTGAGTTATCTTGATCTTGGTGGATAAAGACAGGTTGAGAATAGACCACTGAGTTGCTAATGTCCACTCAAAGATTCTCATGTTATATCTTGCTAATGGAACCAGAACTATCACAAGAGACATGGACCCCAATGCTTGAAGGATCATTCAGGTTGAGAGAGAAGAATTTTGAATAATCTTTTTGACCTGGAATCGTATCATTTGAACCCTTGTAAGAGGAAGAGAGGCTGAAAAGGAAGACATGTTGAACAAAGCCCCTATGAACTGCAGTATCTGAGCTGGTGTTAGTTGAGATTTGTTGTGACTGATAGTAATTCCTAGTTAAGGGCTTGACTGGAGTTAATGATCTCGTGCTTTGATCAATTGATGCCTGGTTGGAGTGGTTATGAGCCAGTCATCCAAATAAAGAAACACGCAGAATCATTGCAGTTTCAGTTTAGCTGCTACCACTGCCATGCATGTGGTGAACACCCTGGGGGCTGTGGTGAGACCAAAGGGCAGAGCTCTGAACTGTAAGGACTGGCTTCCATCTAGAAGCATAAGTATCTTGTGGATTGTCTGTTCATTCTGAAGATCTGTTGAGTACATCCAATTGTACTGCTGCAGAAATGGCAGAATGGACTGAACCATGACCATTTGGAACTTTGTGTGTTGAACTGACTTGTTCAGACTGCTGAGACCCAAAATTGGTCAACAGTCCTATTTTCTTTGGCACTAAAAAGAATATTGAGTAAGTCCTGGAGTCTTTCTGGTCTGGGGGAACCTCTTGGGTGACTATTTTCTCTAGCAGCTTTTTTGTGTCTAGTGCTGCTGCTTTCCTAATCTTTTTAAATTTGTTGCCATGCTCTGGTGCACGGATAAAAGACTCCAACTGCCTCCAGAGGTAGACTGTCAGATCTCCTTTTATGAGTGCTGGTAGGATCTGTCGAGAATGTATCTCTAGATCCTCAGTTCTGCGGGCCACCTCTGCCATGTGAACAGTGTCTTCCATTGGACTTCTCCATCTGCCTCTGAAGGAACTACCTCCACATGGATCTTGGAAGGGACCCTGGGAATTTCTGAACCACATGTTTTGACCAACTCAATGATTTCTGGAAAAGATCCTTTGAGAGGTCAAAAAAATGTATGCCCACAGCAGAGAGGATTTTCTCTTCCTGTTCACAACTGGATAGTGTGTCTTTAACCTTGGTTCCTAATAATGAACTTCCATCAAAAGGAGCATTGATGAAGGAAGACTTGAACGGCTCTGTGAAATCACACAGGCGCATCCAGCATGCCTCCTAATGAAAGTGCCTGAACCTGCCACCCTTGAGGTACCTTCAGCAACATGTGAAATGAGCCTTATGGACAAATTTGAAATGGACTGCAGGGTAGCCAACTGTGAGGTAATAGAACTTTCTACCTCAGAAGTAGTGGTCCCTGAGATGGATTTGGTGAGTTCGTTAATCAAGTCCCTTTGAAGTATAGTAAAGTGTGCCAAATAGTGCAGTGATAGAAGTGCAAAGGCTGCTGAATCATACACATGCTTCCCAAATCTGTCCATCTCCCTGTTAGGAGAATGAATAGACAAACTTTGTTCTGCAAGGTCCTTCTTTGTGGTCGCTAGTACAAGCAACCATAGCATCCACAGGTACTCCCTTACTCCAAAATTCCCTATCCTTGGGTGGTGCCAGAATCATGTCCAGTCTATTTGGGATCAGCTCAAGAGAACCAGATTCCTCTTCCATGTCCGCTGAGAGATCAAATCAATGAGCTCTTCAGTGGGCGGAGTCACCCAGGAGGTAGATGGGCCAGACCCAAAGGTTTCCAGGAATACCGATTCCTTTTGAGAAGGGCTGTCAGTACACCAATTACCTCTTTGTTTTAGGATCTCTAGGATGTCACCAAAGGAGACATCATCAAGTGGTGATCTTGGGGACCCTTCCCCTCATCAAAATCAGTATCTTCAGTGACAGACTCTTGAGGAGAGTCGATGTGCCTAGGGACTTTTTTGACAGGGTGTTCCAGAGAAGTATTAGAAGAAATTAATATACCCTGAGGGGTATTCTGGAGACTTTGAGCTGGCTGTTCTTGTGCAGTAGGATGCTGATGCTCTTGATGTAAAGACAAGTGGGTCTGGGAAGTGGAAGCTGAGAAAGGTACAAGCGTTCTTTCTCTTGGAGCAGAGAAAACTCTCTTCACTACCTTGAAGGCAGAATGCCCCAGGCAGGAAAAAGCCAATGACTATGAGAAGACATGCTTCCGAATCAACTCCTTCTGACCTGAAGGCAAACAGCTTGAAGCAGGGGTCAGAGTCAAACTGTCGAGGGCCGAAGCTCCGAGGGGCGGAGATGGCTCAGACAATCTTGGGAGTTGACTCCAACACCACCGATCTGGCACCGATGCTACAGCTCTGAGAGTCATCTGGCTCTGATATGCTTGGATCCAGTCCACTCAGAGATTGTACTGGAGTAGAAGATACAATGAAGTTTGGAACTGATATGGATAAATCTGGGATTCTCAGTTCCAACTGCTCCGAAACCAAAGGTCAGATTGTAGAAGGAGACAAAATTGGTGGAGTAGTACTTATGAAGGGGTCATGAGTGGGTTGGATCCGATGATGTGGATTTGGCATCAGAAGCTGTAGGATCCAAGTGTTTCACCTTTGGATCCAATGAAGTTGGATTTGATAGCTTATGTAATTTTTGAGGTGGTTCTACACCAGTAGCCCAGCTTGGAGCAGAAGATTTGGAAGGGTCTGAAGGATGCTTCTTTGCCTCTTTTTCTCCATTTTCTTGGGGGTTTGAATGACAGGTACTGTCTGAGAAGAAGTGGAAGGAAGTAAACCTTTCATAATAAGTTTATTTTTCTGATCTACCAAGGCCCGTGGATTAAAGGTCTTACATATATCACAAGACACATTCAAATGAGATGGGCCTAAACAGCAGATGCACGAATCATGTGCATCTGATAACGGTATCTTGCGCCCACAGGCCTTGGATTTTGTAAAACTTGATGGTTTTTCAGCCATTCTGATAATGTATATCCAAAAAGCTACACACTAAGAGAAAGGGAAATTTTTTTTTTTTTTTTTGAAAATAAGGAAACATTAAGGGGGAGAATTACCAATGATGGTAACAGAAACTACTGCTAGGGTATGAAAAGAAATAAAGGCAAGAAAATAGCAACAATGGTAATAAAAACTTACACTAAAAAGTGTAGAAAAGTTAAGAGAGGGCTGTTATAGAATGAAAATAAAAGGAAAATGTATAAAATCTGCTTTTTTGCTTACAACTACAACAAAGCTTGAGAGCTAACTACAACTGTGTCCATATGCGAAGGCGGAAAACAAGATCTGAGGTATGGTAGGGGAATAATGTATTATGGGTAGGAGAGGAGCTTGAGAATTTTCAGTGTTCCATGAGTTGTAAAAAGCTGCCGAGTCAGATCCAAGGGTCAGATCAGAGCCCAATCATTGAAAAATGAATGAAAAGGACAACAGCAGATTAATATTTATTTAGTTATTACCATCAAACTGCCAAAATAAACTTTGGTGTAGACTCATAATATGCCTACAGAATATAAACCAACAAGAGAGCTTCAAAAACTACAAGACTGAAATGTTATTTACTAAAGTTGTAGTCTTTTATTATAGTTAATTAACACCAAGTACCAGTAAATAGCGTGAATTTCCATTACTGAGCCTCTCCCTGCTTGGTTCACTTCCTGCTCTAGTAGCTTTTTTGACGTCTACCTGGAGATGGCATGACTTGCTGTGACTTTAGGATCTCACTGTTATTCACTATTTCCATGTTAGAAAACATAATGCTGTTTCTACTGCTAGTTACATATCACAACTTCAATACTGTGTAACATTTCCTTTAGCTTCTATAAAAAAAAATAACAACACAAAGGCGATGCCTTCATAAAAAATATAGTATGCATTTTTAATGGAAACCAAACAAAACTTATTTGTGGTAGATTATGCTCTAAAAGACACAGCATCAAACAAGCTGAACATGAAATTCCATTCAACAGAAAAAAATTATGACACAGAAATACAAAAGAATTGGAACAGCAGCTTTTTGACCTGTGTGGAAACTTTGTATGAATGAATTAAAACCAAAACTCAGCTCCAAAAGAATACCTTTTGCCGTGGAACTCTCATTTTTAATTTTGTCAGAAACCTTTATTTGAGATTAGAATAAAAAGAAAATGCATCACATAATCATTACTCAGTCAGTTATAGAAGATTGTTTACTTTTTTCAATTTCATACATCCTCCTTGAATGAGTATGTGAAATAGATTCAGAATGCCTTAGCATGATGGGGAAGGCTTGGCTCAGACGTTTTCACCTTTACACTAAAACTGCCTGATTCAGTCACCACTCTTCTACTGAGGTCTTCCACTCATGGGGGGGCCTTACTATAGAGGGAGGCATCTTAGGCAGAGCTGCATGCTAATGTGGCCGCCCAAGGGAATGGCTAATGCTAATTAGTCATGTTCACTCCTCCAGATATGTCCACAACTCCTGATTTGCTCAGCCAGATAATTCAGAAAATCACTTGGCTGACTAAAATTGTACTCTAGAAAAAAAGTGACCCCTGTAAAAATCACAGTGGTCAACCATTCACTCCTATGGGAGTACTCACTATGAAGGTAAGTTCAGAAGAGACACGGGGGTGGGGTTAGTTTGTGTATGTGAGGACATGTATATACCGGTCTTAGGGACATGAATGAAGCTACAAGAATATGTGTGTGTGTGTGTGTGTGTGTGTGTGTGTGTGTGTGTGTGTGTGTGTGTGTGTGTGTGTGTGTGTGCGTGCGCGCGCACGAGTGTTTAGTCACATGAAGGGTTTAGGTAGAGAATCAAGAATGTGGATATGGCTGTGTCTGTGTCTGTTTGGAAGCTTGTGTGTAGGTAAATGGGTGAGTGTTTCTGTAAGCGTGATCAACTGTGTGGGTGGGGCTTGACTGTTAATTAATGGATGAGTGGGTTTGAGTGTGTGTGTGTGTGTGTGTGTGTGTGTGTGTGTGTGTGTGTGTGTGTGTGTTTGCACATGTATTTGATGCTGAGATACATGAGCCACTAAGATGAACACTAACATGGTCATGTCTGACAGCAACAATGTGAGATTCAGAGACAAGCTGTTCAGCTGATAATGATGTCTTTCACATTGTTGTCATCCCTGTCTCTAAATCATATTTTCTCACTGTTGTACAAATTAAACAAACCACACTGGCAATTAATGCAATCTGTGAGAATTTTTCTGAATCCAAACGAGAATGCTAAGTTGGTATTCAGTGTACCCACAATAATGTGAATGATGCAGTGAGCAACAGAACTGTCTGATGTTAATTCCACTGGCAGATGGAGTGCTATATTGACAAGGTACCAACCTCAGAAGAGTCATAGTGCAAGAAGTCAGGGAGGTTTTAAAGCGGGATAACACTGCTTGTCCTACAAAGAAAAGCAGAATACAATGTACTCTGGTGGAATCATTGGGGCACACTGCATATCATAGCCTATGTCTTAAGTCCCCGAAGTGCTATAGGCACTTCCGGGTTTATATTTTACTGTATGGTACACAACGTAGTAAATTGAGCGTCTTACACATTGTGGAAATGCACCACTTTTCTTGACCTGTTGGAGTACTGTCTCATTAAATTGCAGATCACATAACACAGTACTCCAGAAAACATGTATGTGGATTTAAAATGCAACAAAATTATTTCAAAGCAAAGACAGGAAAAAAAGCAGGCTCAATAAGAGTCTAAGAAACCCCAGTCAAAATATCCTCTCTGAAGAAAGCAGGAGTCTGGCACTCAAGACTGCAGTATATTTGGTCCATGGTCTGTGCCAGATTTGGGAAGATAAAGAAAACCTGAAGTTATGAAATTAAGTACCAAGGGGTGTGGCAGCATGAAAGCTGTGAAAAGAATAAAAGTTTTGAGCTGACGAAGAAATAGTTCCAGAGTGTGAAAAGAGAAACAGTTTGGTTGAAAGCAAGAAACTGCTGCACTGCAGACTGAAAAATAAAGTGGTAGTCATGTACTCACCATAGGAGTAGATTATTAAGTAGCCCTGTCTTCAGAGTGCTGAGTGAGTTATACAGCTCTCACCAGCACCCACATGGGACATAAAATTTTCCATAAGTAAAAATGGGCTATACAATATAGCCTCTAAGTTGTTATTGGAATACATAGTATATATACAACAGTCCCAGTTGCAGTGGGCTTATTTTATTAAAACTGGAAGCCACAAGTGCTCCATAAAGTAAATATGACAAAGATGTCAAGAAAACCCCTAGGGAATTACCACAATGGTACAAGCTGCAATAAGTTAATTCCTATCGCTCAGCTCTATTCACCTCATATGGTGGTACTTATGGAAGTAGATTCTTTCTGGAAAAAAAATATCATGCCATTCTAATGCATGATAAAGACATCTAGCTTGAAGTGCTTGATAACCATGTGGACTGCAAATCAAGTAGTAGGTTTTTAAAGAGCTCTGGAGCTCACTCTCTCCATCGCTTTGGTCAACTGCAGTCTAACTATTCAGTACAGAAGTGAACCTCTAGAATCATAACAGAATCCAAGAAAAAAAGCTATCCAGTTGAAAATGGGATGATTCTATGCACGGGCACTCATCCTATTAGCTGTAAAAGAAATGCAAAGTTAATCAAATTCCCTGATATTATTAGTTCTGGAAATGTGTACATAAAACTGCATCACAAAATCCATTTAATGCAGTATTTATTCCCCTATATCTTTTGGATGAGAATAGAAAGAAGGAAGCTATTGTTTTAATCATGTGAACATCTTACATAATCTTGGAGATGAAAGAAGAGAATCCTTGGGATTCATTAACACCTGCACAAGGTGTACACTGCTCTGAGTGAACTGACAACATATACATAACTAACGCCTTCTTCCTCCTAATTTTAGTTTTCCTACCGACTTTCTTGCAGCTTTAAATACTGAGGGGGATTCATAAAGGTTACCACAAAGTGTAGACTACTTGTACACTTAGTGTAATCTTTGTGAGTGACTAGAAAGTACAAAAATATCTTAGGGATATTCTTGAATACAGATCGTGTACACTTAGTGTAGGTGTTATTGAATCTGACTCATGGTTATTAAGAACCATTTTCTCTTTATAAAAAATAATGAATGGCTCACAGAAGGAAAGAAGGTGAAGCTCTGAAACCTTCCTTGACAATGTAGCAGTCAACAAGGTGATCATTTTCTATAGGAGAAATTTAAAAGATACTGTGTCCACTAATTCAAATGGAAGCTAAATCAAAGTTCTAGCATGAAGGTGGTACTAGGATTATCTTTGGAGGAGTGGGATGTAAAACTCTTTTTGAGAAACAGTTTAATACCTGGCCTATCATAGGAACACAAGGAGTACAATACTAGGCAAACAAACATGTAGACCATAACATTTCTAGCCATATACACATTTACAAAGACACACTTAAAAGCTCTTGCTACCCTTTTTGAACACTTAGTAGTGCTCACCTCCCAAACTGAACAAGGCCATAAATGATAGACTGGGTATACAATTGTGTCATCCATTCAGTCATCAAAAATAGCCTTAAAGGTAGTCAATGTAATACTTTGACCTGTAGTGGTAACTTATTTTATAGGCTGGGAACATGTTAAGTTAGGAACCTGTTCTTCCAGCAAGTCTTGGTTATTTGTTGGTAGTGGCTAGTACTGTTTGCAAGACCACTAGTTTTACAAAGAAATAGGAAGTCAAATGGGTGGGTCAGAAGGGTTCATGGCTCAAAAAGCAAAATATAGGTCAGCATGGAGCAATCAGTATGCTACCAAGTGTAAGGAGAGTTATGCTAATGTATCCAGATAATTGAAAGATTCAAGGAGTTTTAACTTTCTTGGTTAGAAATCTTGGCATCTCTCCAACTAAGCAACATGCTTGGATAAGTGTATACCGAAGGAGACAATGTATTTATTGATAGGTCCTTTAAAGGAAGAAAACAGTGGTTGGATGATTTCCTTAGATATTGAAGATATTCCCTTGGAGATTAACTGGGCCAGATAGAAGGCTTTTTTGACTATGGTGGAAACATGATCAAATGACACAGAAGAGTTGTCCATATAAATGTTCAGGTCTCTTATGACTATTTTTAATGTATGAGGTAGGGGCAGTTTTTGCCAAATGCTGCACTCTTTGCATTTAGCTCGAGACCATGTCCAGAACACTACGTATATCTATATTCCAGCCTTTGCTGGAGTTTAGTATTAGTGAATAAACAGATAATGGTACCCAGCTCACAGTCATCAGTAAACTTGATCAACCACATTTCTAGGATATTGGCTTAAATGTCTACAAAATAAATGTCAAAAAGAAAAAGGCTTAACACTGATTCCTATGTGCTTCACTAATTACAATTTTATATTCAGAGAGGGTACCAGCAACTTTCACAACTTGGGATCTGTTGGATGTCCAACTTGCAATCCAATGGGCAACATGAAGTTAGTCTAATTTTTTTCACTAAGACCAGCACAGGGGACACTGTCAAAAGCCTTGGCCAAGTTGAAATAACACTGAGTAACCACTGTCTACAACCTCTGTAGCCTTTTGTAAGAAGTTTACTAGGTTCAGGAGACAGGACCTGTCCTTTACAAAACCAAACTGTTTTGAGGTCTGGATCAGTTAAGTTGCCTATGTCTGCATAAATGTTATGGTATGCTCCATGACTGTGTATAAGACTAGTGTGATTGATCGGCCTATAATTACTTGTGTCCATAGACAGGCTACCTTTGTATACAAGAGTCACAGTGGTTGTTCTCCAGGCATGAGGCACAAACCTTATGGACAGACTGAAGTTAAGCAGCATAAGAACAGGTTTAAATAATGCATAGTTGCCACTAATGAGAATGCAGCTTAGCATGTTGCTTAGTCACATGGAAGTATTACTTTTAGCTTTTAACGTAGATTCTAAGACTTGTTCCAAATTTATTTCAAGAGAAACTATATTTTTAGGGATGGTGGAGGCAACAATGTTGGTTGGTGTGATAAAATTAGCAATAAACTTTTCTACTGATATTTTAGTTATATCCTTGAATGTGTGATATTTCTATGGATGAGCTTAGTCCTTTTTTGAACATTATTCCATAAATTTCAAACATAACTGAAGAAACATTCATAGTTTTCTTTGACGTGTCGTGACCTTAATCTTGTATTCTACTTTACATTTTCTAATAGCACTCAATTTCCTTGCTGGCATGCTTCAGTACAATCTTGGGGTAGGAAGGGGAATTCTTATAATTCTTCATTATTTTCCTTCTTTTATTACACAGTTTATTAATATGGAAGTTCTAGCTGAGAAGTTTATTCCCAAAAGAAGGCAGATGAACAGTGTGACTTAAGAGATGAATAAATCAAATCCTTAGACATAAGCTAAGCTACGCAATCTAGGATATATGGAACTTGAACTCAAAGTCATACATGAGGGTTGCACCAAAGAGGAATTTTTTTTTCCATTTTAGCAAATATGACTTTATTGTAAATGGTTTTCCAACTATTTTTAGGATCTTTAAAACCAAGACAAAGAAACAATCCTCAGTCAGGAATCAAAACATCAGCAGCTATCCTGTAAGAAGTAGAACTCTACTGCCAAAAGTGGAATCCTGTCTTTCTACTGATCTTACTCTTTGGCCAAAATTATGTGTCCTTTCCAAAAACAGATGGGTTGAGTGGTGATGCACAATAAAGGCAAAATTTGAGGAATTCAGAAGGTTCATAAGTAGTTACTAGGCATGCAGTGCAGGAGACAAATGAGGAGCTTAGCCCAATTTCTCAGTTGTCCAGAGCACTGCCATCAACACATTGTTTAATGCTAATGATTTAATCAGTCATGGCTCTGACAGTCCAGCAGTCCATACTGATATAAAGCAAAAACATACTATAAATGTGACTGGCAGAACAAATTTCCAGTCTGAGACTACTGAAGAAACTGAAATAATTATGTTTTTATAATATGGAAAGTGTTTTGACCAACCTTTGATTCCAGAGAAAGTCACAGGAATTCAATTCTAAAGGTGAATGTAAAGGCTCAGCTATAGGGGGAGTTCATCATAACTAATGGTACAATAAAAATCTGCCAAGGCCCTCACTGGTAAATAGAGATAAAGGTCAAATTATTCTTTGGAGAGAGACAGTCTTCTGCTAAATCTGATGTTACTGAGACTGGGAACGACAAATATGAGGCTGTGAAGGAAGAAGCCAAACACTCATGCTCTAAGGGAGTTGCAATTAAAACTAGTAACTAGATGTGAGGCAAGAATGCTGTATGGTGACACTGTTGAGCCAACTACAGAGATTCTAAAAAACATACAGGGAAAAGTTGAGTATGAAAGAATTATCATGTGCTGGAAATGCTGATGACCAGGAGTTAAAGTGAATGACACAGCTGGCCACTCAGAGTAACTCAAATCAAACTAATCAAGCGATACAGGCAAGTAAAATATAAAAATACAGGAACAGATGGTTGACAAGAGACAGGTTCCAACTACCCCATTATCACAGATAGGATAAACCAGGTATGTGAAAAATTAATGAATGCAGTTATAATATCTGTGATACACGTTCAGATGATTAAAATTACTGAGCAGTGGTATAAAGGTCAGGTTGTGTTGACTTTTGCATTTGTATAGTGAGATTACAACAGCTTTCGAGTTTAGGCTGTCCTCATCCAAATGAGGGGAAGTTGAGAAACTGAATGCTGTGCTGGATTTTTGTATAAGAGAAGAACAGAATTTTAGTGTTACTGCACAAGAACAAAGAGGGATATTCACAACTGTTGGAAGTACAGAGGTAACAAACTGCAGTTGAAAGTGCTTGAGAAGCTAATTGAAAAATGAATATTCAGATTAGTTCAAAGTAAGGTAACAGATGAGCAGTTTACATTCAGATCAGGATGGACTACAAATGACCCAATGCTTGCAGTGAGATGGATTGTACAGATGAGATAGGAGATGAGGAAAGAGCCCAGATGGGCATTCCTAGACTTGGAGAAAGCATATGTCAAGGTCCCAAACTGATTTGGATAGTCCTTTGATGGTTCAATGTTTCAGAAACATTGCTAGAATTAGGGCTGGCTAGTACAAGGATGCAATGATACAAGTATGTGCAGTGTTGAAACTCAAAGAGGAATCCCCATTGGGAGTGGATGTACATAAATGCTCAGCTCTGAGCCCATACCTGTCCATACTGATGATGGACCGCATTAGCAAACAGGTGGGGGGGATAGATAAAGCTGCTGTATTCAGGTGATGTGTCACAAAAAACAGACTCTGAACAGAAACTTCCCCAAATAGTGAGGAATGAAATGCAAAACTGAAGGCACATGCGATGAACTGAGTACAGAGAAGATAATGGTCATGGCAGCAAATGGGAAAATCAGAAGAAGCTGAACATTGAGACAGAAGGGAAAACAGTGGAACAGGTCCACATATCTAGGAGGTGAGCTTGTGTAGAAGGGAAGTCTGAATGAGGAGACCAAAGGAAGAGTTAGAGGTACTGCAGCCAACTGGCACAAAGTATCAGGGGCAGCATGTGACAAAAAAATGCCTAAGAATTTGAGCTGTACGGTCTAAAAAACAGTGATGTGACTAGTGCTTGTGTATGGCATAGAAGTGTGGGCAGTGAAGGCAGAGCAGCAGAGAAAGCTTTAGGTGATAGACATTAATTGCAAAAGTAAACCCCCACTGCAGATGAGGTCAAGCAGAACAGATTACGATGGTTCAGGCACATTTGCAAGAAAGCAGAAGATGATTAGGTAGAGAAGATTTGGGAGAGACAGGAAGATGGCGCTATCTTTTACTCTTTCTCCCCCCACCAACGAGCGGTCCTAAGGTGTCTCCAAGCCTCCCACAGGTTTACCTAATTGCTACCTGTGCTTCCCTGACTCTACTTCAGGTCCAGACTCTCTGGAAAACCGCCTTGTGCCAAACATCTGCAGTCTGTTTTCTTCCTTAGTGGAATTAATCTAAGTTTACCTAGTTGCTACCTGTGCTTCCCTGACTCTACTTCAGGCCCAAACTCTCTGGAAAACTACCTTCTGCCAAACATCTGCAGTCTGTTTCCTTCCTTAGTGGAATTAATCTAAGTACGTACTGCTCACCTGAAGATTATATTTGCTGCCTATAACCTCTGGCCTACCCCTGTGTTGGCTGCAGCCCACGTGCTGACTGCTCCCTCTCATCTACCTCATTCTCCAACTCTTACCTGAACATCCCTCAGTCTTCCTATCCCCCTCTCTGCCCTACTCCTCTCCACTGTTAACCATACCTTCTGTCTGAAATACTCTTTTCTCCATACCCATTCCTCCCTTAATCTGCCTGCTCCCTCTCCACTGTTAATCATACCTCCTTTCTGAACTACTCTTTTCTCTTGATTCATTCCTCTTTTAATCTGCTTGTTTTCCTGTCTACCACAGTAAGATATTCTAATAACTCCCTTTACCTTGTCCTACCCTGCTCTTCCTTACATTTCTAGACTTGTGCCTTGCTTCCTACCTCCTCTTGTCCTAATCTCAGGCCCACTACCTCTGCTTTTAGCTAGAACCCTAGACACTTTCCTCTCCCTTTCTTTCTCTTTCCCTGATTGTTTATTTCACAGACTTTCCTTTTGGGTGTAACATTCCACTGTATGATGCCTACTTCTCCCCCAGCCTAACCTTCATTTCTCTGGTTATATCTATTCTCCACTACTTTTGCTCATACATCTCCACACCTTCTTCTAATTGTATTTTCTTCCATCCTCCTCGTGTTAACCTCTCCAGCTACACTACCGCTTTTCTTACCTGCCCCTCCCCCCTCCCCAAGTATGGTATCTTCTGAAGGTTTCCCATACTCCTTTGTGCTCTTTTAAGCCTTAGCACAAGCTTTTTCTCCTTAGCGCCATCTTTTACTCTCTCTCCTCCCTCCAACGAGCGGTCCTAAGGTGTCTCCAAGCCTCCCACAGGTAAGCCACTATTTGTGTTTTTACTGCTGCTCCTTTGCTGTGAAAAGGTTATGATAAACTGGAACTGTTACTACTGCTGCAGGTTTTACTCTGACCCATGTGTATTATGCTGTCTTATCTATGGAAATGTACTGCAAAGGTTTTTTTTCTCAGCTGTTGTTATGTAACTGCCCTATATGTAAGCGTTCGCCACTGTCGCTAATTTTATTCTGCAGAATGTGCTATGTAAAGGCTTAGCATGTATTATGCTGTCTTATCTATGGAAATGTACCGTGAAAGTTTTTTTTTCCTTAGCTGTTGTGTGACTGCCCTGTATGTAAGCGTTTGCCACTGTCGCTAATTTTATTCAGCTGAATGTGCTATCTAAAGGCTTAGCGTCTTTTTCTAGGCTGTATCTTTTGTGTCTGCCTTACATTGTGTACTAAACCACTGTTGCTATTGTCCTTCATGTAGATTATTGTACGCAACTTAGGATTTGCAACTGTCCTTCTCTTTTACTTCTTATCTGCCCTTTTTTGAATGTTTTGTTAAATTCTCTTTGACCCCCTTTGAGACCTTTTTGATGATCTTACTATACGTGTTGGCCTGCTATACCTTGTCCCTTCCTACTAGTGTTTCTTTCCCACTGTCCCTACACTTTATTGACTATCAATCTCCATTTCTCCCCTGTAGACCTTTTTAGTGTGTCTTTTCACCATGTGCTGGTCTGCCTCTCCCTGTCCCTTTCTCGTAGCGTTTCTCTGACTTTGTCCTTTCCTACTTTTCTCTAGCTACCTCCATTTTATTAACTTGACCATAGATTCAAACTTCAATTAATGCTTTATCTGCCCAATCTGAACTACATGCTCATTTGTATAATTGAATATATATATATATATATATATATATATATATGTGTGTGTGTGTGTGTGTGTATGCCCTCACTGTTTTTCAGTAATAAGTGTTATTTATGTGATAGTCTACCTGATGCTCTGGTGCATTACTTTGGCTTAATATCTGCTGTCTGTGATTGACTACCTGCTACCCTAAATGCATTACTGTTACATAATGGCAACTTATCTGTTGTTTAAGTGAGGAATATCTGATTATTTGTGACTTGGACCATTTCCTGCACTGTTTTAACCTGTTTTGTTAATTGTATATATTGTCTCACTGCATGTGTGTCCTCACTGCCCCCTCAACACTAATTCCACACCTCTGCCCCCTACCACCACTCATATCCACACTCACCCTATCCTACCTCACACTCACTTCAGCTGTCCCCCTACCTATAATACACACTCAGTCACTCTTCTAGTTCCTATTTCCATAGCCCCTTGCAACCCACTTTTCTTATTTTTATGTTTTACAGGTTTACCTAATTGCTACCTGTGCTCTCCTGACTCTACTTCAGGCCCAAACTCTCTGGAAAACCACCTTCTGCCAAACATCTGCAGTCTGTTTCCTTCCTTAGTGGAATTAATCTAAGTACATACTGCTCACCTGAAGATTATATTTGCTGCCTATAACCTCTGGCCTACCCCTGTGTTGGCCGCAGCCCACCTGCTGACCGCTTCCTCTCATCTACCTCGTCCTCCAACTCTTACCTGAACATCCCTCAGTCTTCCTATCCCCCTCTCTGCCCTACTCCTCTCCACTGTTAACCATACCTTTTGTCTGAACTAATCTTTTCTCTATACCCATTCCTCCCTTAATCTACCTGCTCCCTCTCCACTGTTAATCATACCTCCTTTCTGAACTACTCTTTTCTCTTTACCCATTCTTCTTTTAATCTGCTTGTTTTCCTGTCTACCACAGTAAGATATTCTAATAACTCCCTTTACCTTGTCCTACCCAGCTAAAATGTAAGGACATTTTAGACTTGTGCCTTGCTTCCTACCTCCTGTTGTCCTAATCTAAGACCCACTACCTCTGCTTTTAGCTAGAACCCTACACACTTTCCTCTCCCTTTCTTTCTCTTTCACTAATTGTTTTTTTTTCTTAGACTTTCCTTTTGGGTTTAGCCCTGCTCCGTTCGCCCTCGGTACGCTTGGGCTCACTTCACTACCCTACCCTACCCCCATTCCCACCCACCCTTGTACAGTTTCTTTTATACTTAACCATCCCTCCCCTTCCTGCCCAGCCATCCACAACAATTCCACTTCCGGCTTATTACCACTCCCACAATCCAACATCGAATCACACTTAACATATTCACCTATTTTATACTACTTCTTTCACTTCCCCTCTTCCTTCCTTAACCAAACTACTCATCATGCTGCATCTACTTATATCTGCAACATTACTTGCTATGCTCTCTATGACTAGCTCCTATCACTTCTACCTCTCAAATCCATTCTTCTGTTCTCCTACCTTTCACTCACACTGCAGCTTTCCTACTTCATCTTCTTTTACCATCTCTCCAGACCTATTTAACTCTTCTACCACAACTCTGTACAAAAGACACATATTACAAATTCTCAAATCTTCTAATAGGACTAAATCTAGACCTCCCAAATACTATCTACTTTTCACATCAGGTGCTTTTCTCTATAAACAATTACTCTTCTTGGGGGACATCCACCCCAGCCCTGGCCCCTCTACACCTCTTCCCCCCCCCTTTATCTACCTTAACTACCTCCTCCTCACAACCCTCTTCCAACAATCTACCAGATATACAACCTCAGTCCCATTACTCAATCCCATGCAAATACCTAACCTTTTATTCACTAAACATTCAAAGCCTAGCAAATAAAATTACTGAACTACACTCTTGGATAGCTTACAACACCCCTCACATCCTATCCCTATCAGAAACATGGCTCAAGCCACATACCTCAAACAGTGAAATACTCCCTCCTGGCTACAACATCTACCGCTCTGATAGAACGTCAAGGAAAGGAGGTGGTGTAGCCATCCTCTACTCTAACAGCCTTAACCTTTCACCATACCCCACACCTATTCCTAACTTTCACCCTGCTGAACTTTTCATTCTAAACTTTCATTTGATGCCTCACAAAAAAACTTGCTATCGCTTCCATCTATCTTCCTCCTGGCAACAATGTACCCATTCTGGAAAACATATTATCCTGGTTCTCTTTCAACATACCTTATGAAACACTCATCCTTGGTGATGTCAATATAGACTGGTCAAAACTTTCTACTGACTCTCCCTTACTTAGTATTCACCTTCATGGTTTCCACCAACTCATTTCTACCCCCACTCATTTCCTCAAAAACTCAACCTCCAGCTCCACAATAGACTGGATTCTTACCAACTCCCCTCAACATTACCACCAGCCCAAAACCCTGCCAGACTCCCTTAGTGAACATCTCTCTACCTCTATCCTAAGATATGACCCACATACTCCTAAACCCCACCTTTTTAGAGAGTGTCGGAAACTATCCTCATTTAATTCTTCACAGTTTAACTCACTTCTACAAAACATTGACTGATCCATCCTTAGACAACTCCCCCTGAATGATGCCGTTGACACTTTTAATAGCATTTTCTTGAATATTCTGGACTCCCTATCTCCCTCTAGGAAGATCAGAGTGAAATCTAATCATGCCCCCTGGCTTTCAAAAGAAACCTGGATCAAAACTAAACAAACTCATCATATTCTCAAATACAGACAACTACGTAATCTTGCCAAAAAACAGACAATTATAGACAAAAATCATTTTATAGCTCAGGCCAGCATGAACATAGATCTAACCCCCGGAAATTCTGGTCAACACTTAATAGCATCCTTTACCCAGGCTCTCCCTCTAACCCATCCCCCTACCCAAACACGACTCAGGAGGAAACATCTACCCTACTTAATTTCCACTTCATTTCCTCCATCCAAAATCTCCTACCCTCTCAACCTAACTCCTACTCCTTACCAGACCCAACACCCACTCTCAACACCACTTTGTTCTCCTTCCAGCCTCTTCCCACTTCCTACATCAAATCTCTACTGCTCAAACTCAAACCCTGCTCTCCCTCTACTGACAAATTACCTCCTACCTTCCTCAAACCTGCAGCTGACGCTATTGCCTACCCAGTGACTATATTAATTAATAGATTTATGTTAGAATCTACTATTCTTACTCTTTAGAAATTTTTCTACACTACCCCTCTCCATAAAGGAGGCAACTCCACTAATCCTTCCAACTATCAACCTATTGCCATTCCAACCCCCCTTTCTAAGATACTAGAAAAATGTATCCATACACAGCTTCTTAATCACCTTCTCAATCACAACTTACTCACCACTACTCAACATGGTTTCCGCCGCTATCACAGCACAACTACTGCTTTACTCTCCTTCACCCACACCACTGCAGAATCCCTGGACAATAATAAACCTACCTCCTGTCTCTTTCTAGACCTCTCCAAAGCTTTTGATACAGTATCCCATCCTTTACTTCTATCTAAACTTGCAAACTTTCACCTATCCTCCTCCACCCTCAGCTGGTTCGCTACCTATCTATTTGGACGCCAACAATTGGTCAAATGGCTCTCCTTCTCTTCTCTTTTCCTGCCTATCTCTACTGGTGTTCCACAAGGTTCCATCTTAGGTCCCCTTTTATTTAACATCTTCACCAATGACCTCCACCTCTTGCAATCACCCATCTCTCATACAATACACTGATGACTCCACTATTATTTTTACAGCCAACAACATCTCTGAACTACACACTCTAACCCAAAAAGCTCTACTTTCCACTGAACAATGGCTTTCAAAAACCTTACTAATCCTCAATCCCCAAAAAAAAAAAAAACTCTTGCTCTTCCTGCCCCGTTCTCTTGCTCATCATAGATCATCCTTTGTCATTAAGTCTTGTAACAATACAGCCATCCAACCTGACACCCACACTAAACTCTTAGGGGTCATCATTGACGATGAACTAAAATTCAATCAACACATACAGCAATGCATAAAGAAAACCCATCAGAAACTCGGTCTCCTATATCGGAACAGAAAATACCTCACTCCTGAGGTTAGACTCATCCTTGGACAAGCACTTCTCCTCCCCTCTCTCCTCTATGCCGCCCCAGTTCTCACAAATATTCAAACAACTACCCTGAACAAACTTCAACAAACCTACCACAAAATAGCCAGATTCATCCCTAACTCCCCAAACAACACGCACCACTGTATTGCCTTAAAGTCTCAACAATGGCTGGAGCTCCCACAACTACTACATCTCTACCAATTTCACATGCTCTATGCTCTTTAAACCCTCCAGCTGTCCATCTTTATCTCTTCTAGTCTCTATCTATACCCCTTCTCAATCTTTCCACACCTCAAATCAGCTATTGCTCGATATCTACCACCCTTATAGGTCAGTAGGTAAGCAACTTTACAAACACTCTGTGGCCCAAGCTTGGAATAAACTTCCACTGGACATACGCTCTATCTCTCACACTCCACTATTTAAAAAAGAACTGAAGATACATTTATTCAACTCCAGAACCTGTCCCTGCTATGACTCTACTTAGCTCTCCCCTTCCCCCATACTCACATCACTCTCAGTTGATCCTGACACTCTTGACTCTCCCTCATTGTAAAGTAACAAAGAATTTTGCCCTGAGAAGAAAAAAAAAAACAATTTTTTTTTTAATTTATTTTTTCTTTCAATTATAATCTTCACATGTAGTTGTTTATTTCTATTGTTTGCTATTATTGTTTTTAGTACTTGTTTTCTTGTACTGTAATTATATATTGTATTTTCTGGAGCTTTTCTCCTCGTGTCTCCATTGAAAATGGGACAAAATCCCAGTTGGACTAACCCGGTTAACAAATGTCAATAAATAAATAAATAAATAAATAAATAGGATAAGAGGATGCCTAGCCAACAGATAGATGGATTGCATGGGTAGGAGAGTGGCAATGAATCAAGAAAGGCGGTGACAGTCGACATGATAGTCTAACCCATGTAAAACTAGGAAAAAGGGGCTGATAATAATGAAGAATGGAATCTCCAGTATGCTTTGCAGTCTTGTTCACTCTGACATGGTCATGACAGTTAATGAGTTGGAATGGAAAGTTTGAGCTGAGCTTTAGTAAGACTCAGTTACGAAAATGAGTTGTGCGCTGAGTAGTAAAGCTGTAGGGCTTTGTGCTCTGGCCACATCTACATTATGTCACATTACATGTTTGTATATGTTTAACAGTGTATGAAAAGCTGGGGCCCCTACCGTTACAGCATAACTTAAGTGTGAATGCTTGTGTGGAGCCAGAGTGACTTTCAACATCATCAGAAGTGGGTAAATAAATATTGCTGTATATCTTAGGCGATTACAAATTGCTATAATTGTTGGAAGTAGACTAAGAAACAAGTAAAGAAGGCATAGATTATGTTTAAAAAAGTAATGGGCTGCCAGTGGGATACAGTTTGTATCTAACCATCTAATTTGGAGTTTGAGCAGTTTCAGTTAATTACTTTAAGGACATGTAAAATAGCATTTTGTGTGACATTAACTGAGTTTTGTTTTGTAGATTTAATGTGAGCTCTGGAGTGAAACACATGGTATTTTATTAGAAATAGTATAACTAATGGTAAAGGTACTCCTTGAAGGCTATTGCAACCAAGACGTCAGAGACATTAAAGCTATTGGTGTGGATTTCCTTGCCCCGTGGTCTTTTTGTGCATTTGGATTGTGCTGCATCTTTTTTGGTTTTACAATATTATAAGTAATGGTTGGTGCCACCAAGCAATCAGTACTGGTTGTTTATGGTGACTGTTTAGAGTTTAGTAATAGCTTTTAGAGTTGTTATAATGTATATTTATAAGTAAGTAACCTAGATTTTGAGTGTAAATGTGCTGAGTGTAAATTAATAGGGGATGCGTTCATGATTGTTTAAACCTTGTGATTTGTTGATGGGGAATGAGTTATCTTGGCTTTCTGAATAATTAACTAGGAATTAGAAATTTAAGTGTAATATCATGCGTTGTGTGGGGGTTGCAGGGTGAGCCCCACAAAGTTCCATTTTCTATTAGTTCCATACACTCACTGAAGGGAAAAGCAGCATTCTGTCTCGGGTCCCTGCGCTTTGAATTAAGGATACAATGTTTGCAGAGCTACTGCCAGTCCTCCTTCAGTGACTTGCTTATGGCACCACAGGCAGTTGATGCTGGACCACACTAACTGCATGTTTCTTTCTGCAGTTAAGACAACGGCAATGTCAAGTTATGGTGTTCTGCTCCAGACCCAATAGCTGAGGACCAGTATATACTGTTTGCAGCACTTACTTCAATGTGGTTAAGGCCTTCATTTTGTCCAAAAGACCTAGTCATGGGAGAAGAATGGATCAGACAGCTTAGAATCTATAAGCAGCCATAGGTTGGAAGCCTTGTATAAGGAAGGCAGAAGTTGTAGTTGATAGGGTAAGGTCTGCATGCCACTTACTTTGTGCACTATTAGCTAGTGTTAAATAGCAATTGCTGTCGGAAGTAGCTCTAAGGAGTTCAGGTGTGAACTCTGCTGTTATGAAATTCAAATGTTTTTGCTGTGGACTGTGGATACCTATAAGGGATGGCCGTGGTGGTGCAGTGTTTAGAGTTGCCGCCTCACAGCAAGAGGTTCCCTGGTTCAATCCTCAGCTGGGGTGCCTTCTGTGCGGAGTCTGCATGTCTTCCTTGTGGTTGCATGGGTTTCGTCTGGGTGCTACAGTTTCCTCCCATACCCCAAAGACATGCTGTAGGCGGATTGGACACTCTAAATTGGCCCTAGGCATGAGTGTGTGCATGTGTGTGCCTTCTGTGGAAGGTTGGGCGCCAGGCTGGCAACTCAACACTGTAAAACTCCACTACCAATGATGAGTGGACAGGTGATCCACTGTGGCGACCCCTAACGGGAACAGCCGAAACAAGATGATGATAGGTACAGTAAGAACTAGGCAAGCCTTATTGGACATTGCAATCCTTAGCCAATTTCCTTTTTGTGCTTGAATGAACCTATCTCATTTGGTGTTAAATTTGTCATACAGATGTAGGGCAAGCTAAAACTAAAATATAAATTAAAACCAAAGAAAATAAAACGCACCCATGTGGGGGGGGGGCTACACCCCCACACACCCCTATGTGGGGGTTGTGCCCCCCACACTTCCCCTAACTAAATATACCAACTCCAAGACTCCACTACCATGGGGCATAAGAGGCAAAGTCCAACATGGTGGCCAAGTGGTTACTTACCTGGAGTGAAAAGTCGGTGTTCCGGGACCTCGGTGAAATGCGGTTGTCGGCTTTTTTGCCTTGGGATTATGAAAGTCAGGTAAGTGGGATTTCAGTCTTGTAAAGTAGACCCATATATACACATCTGTGTGTGTGTGTGTGTGTGTGTGTGTGTGTGTGTGTGTTATACACACGCATATACACACCTTAATGAAATTCTATTTTTAATAAATAATCTATGAAGATTTTATAAGCCAGAATTAATCTGCCCCTAAAGTATCTATATTGGACAATAAATATGTTTATGCTTTGCCAACTATCCATGTAATTATATTCCTTAATTGATGGTACTTTTTCATAAAATTCTTTTGAATTGAGTCCAGGTTAACTAAGTGTCCAATTGTATAATTACAGATTATACTGTTGTATTCTTTAATGAGTTAAATGCAGATTTTGTGTAGTGAAACTAAGCTATCCTTCCCTCTTACAGAAATGTTTTTCATAAGTAGACCAAGTTGTCTCATCGTCTTACTGCAGATTATGGTTGCATATTTATCAAAATAATATTTTGATATAATCATTAATACCTAAAGGTGAAGAAAATGTATCTATCCTCCAGGTTTTGTGTTCTGATATCCTGGAACAAAACCATGGTGAATGAGTACTGATTTAAGCTAGGGCAGGTCAAAGGAAGCAACTGCCCCAGGCATAAAAGTGTTAGGGGGAGCGATCGGCCAATCCCAATTGCTCTTTAACTCCTACCAAATTTTAAAAGCCAGTATTGCATTTGCAGTTAAGCCTGAGCACTGCAGTACTCCATGTGTGGTTTGTAGCAAGCAGTCTGCTACAGTTTAAAAGAAAAAAAAGTTATGCACTTACCATAACGTTTCATCTGTGTTGTTGATTTTCATTTCTTCTCGACTGATGGGTTTGGATCTTAGGCGTTGGATCTGACTCAGCCGCTTGTAAAGCTCGTGGCAATCCAAAACTCTTGAGCTTCTCCCTTACCCATAATGCATCCTCCCCATTACCTCAGATCTTGTTTTGAGCACTAAAGATGTACTCTTACAATTTATACATATATGTGTACAATTTGGATGAGGAGAAAGACAGAGCTGGTAAAGGCATAAGGATGCAACCCAATTGTTGAATCCTCTCGCTCTTCTAGAAGAAACCTAAAAAGGTTGGGGGTTGGTGGGAGGGGAGTCGAGGAGGAATGAAAATCAACAACACAGATGGAACATTATGGTAAGTGCATAACTTTTTTTCTGATGTTGTCGATTTTCATTCCGTCCTCCAGCTATTTAGAATCCTGGGTGGATTCAAGGAAGAAAATTTCTGAAGTTGCTGCTGAACAAATATCATACATGGAAGTCCTTGAGTGGAAAACTGAAGTAGTAGCTACAGTTTTGGTAGAATGAGCCCGTACTTTGTAAGGCAAGACCATTCCTGTTTTACAGTCAGTAAGCCATTTAGCTAAGATGACTTTAGATACAGGTGTGCCCAACTTCAATCCAGTAAAAGATACAAACAATTGATCAGTTTTTCTGTTATCTTTTGTCCTATGAAGATAGAAACGTAATTGTCTATGTACATCTAGGAGGTGTAGCAAATATTCTCTTTTGTTGAAATAATTCAGATAAAATACTGGAAAATTAATACATTGATGATTTGTGATACCACCTTGAGCAAAAAGAATGCATTAGTTCGTAAGGGCACTCTAACCTTACGGAAAATGAGATATGGAGGTTTGCTGACAATGCCTGAATTTCTGAAATTCATCTGGCGGAGGTGATGGCAACTAAAAATAAGGTCTTCCAAGACAAACATTTTGGGTTACAATCATGGGCAGACTCAAAGGGTGGAAGAATCAAGGACTACAGTACCAGATTGAGGTCCCATGGTTGCGTGGGATCTTTAAAAGGAGGTTTAA
This sequence comes from Protopterus annectens, assembly GCF_019279795.1. Classification (NCBI taxonomy): domain Eukaryota; kingdom Metazoa; phylum Chordata; order Ceratodontiformes; family Protopteridae; genus Protopterus; species Protopterus annectens. The sequence goes on from NC_056725.1 coordinate 694,855,251, forward strand.
GAAGAATTGTGCCATGCAAAAAGGCTTTTCATATAGTTTATGAGAGGCTACTGAGCAGCCATCAAATCCATTGTGGAAATTAGGAATCACTGCTAATTGGACTCTCACTGTTGAAGAACTAGCCCTCTGGTTGAAAAGTTGTGTCAAGAACTTTAGCACATGATTAACTGATGCTGAGAAGAGATCTATATGCTTTTCAACAGCCCATTGTACAAATCTATTCCACTTACCAGTGTAAAGCTTCCTAGTGGATGGCTTAAGGTATGATAGCAAGATGTGACGTACAGGGGAACAGAGCATAGATTGTTTAGCTATTACTGAAATTGGAGAATCCAAACTGTCAGCTTGAGTCTCGGAAGTTCCGGATGTGTCATGCCTGTTGGATGAGACAGGAGGTCCAGAACTGGGTCCAGAATCCAAGGTTGGTGAACTAGGTAAGGCCACAGGAAGGGAAACCAAATTTGTAAATACCAAAAGGGGGCACCGAGGACAATTTTGGTCTTCAACCTGGTAGCTCTCTGAAAGAATTTTGGAATTAGAGGAATTTGGGGATATGCATAAAGGAATCTGGGGGGCTAATTGTGGAGTAGAGCATCCCTTAGTGACTCCCCCTGTGGAGGGATCAGGGAGAAATAGCTGCTGCACTTGCTGTTTAAGGGGGGGGGGGGAGATGCAAAGAGGTTGCAGCATGGCTGGACCCATTTGTGGAAAATTTGTTCCACCACTTTCTGACTGAGATACCATTCGTGAGGTAAAAGTATGTACCTGTTCAGCTTGTCTGCTAGTACTTTGGACGTCCCCGGAATATGCATTGCTAACAGAAAGCAATTGGAAGATATTGCCCATTGCCACACCCTTAGGGCTTCTTGACATAGGGGGTACAATCTGGTTCCTCTTTGTTTGCTGATGTACCAAGCCACTGACATATTGTCTGTTTGAATTGCCATTGTTCCTGATTGGAGAACATCCTGAAAGGCTTGCAATGCTAACAGCACTGCTCTCAACTCCAGAGCACTGATATGCAAAATTTTCCTCTTTGGGGGACCAAATGCCTTGGACTGTCCTTCTTTCCCAGGTAATCCGCCCCAAGCTGGGAAGTGTCCGTGGTCACTATGGCCTTGGGTTGTGAGGGGACAAATGGACAACCCTATAGTATCTGATCCAACTGGATCCAATGCATCAGACTTTTCTTGCAAGAGTGTGTAATTTGTATTGGGGCTGACTAGTTGAAGAATCGACCACTGAGATGCCAGCATTCACTGGAAAATTCTCATGTGAAACTTGGCTTTTGGAACAAGGGTTATTGCTGCTGCCACTGGTTCCAGAGCTTGTAGTACTAGGTGAGCTGAAATTGTGGTACTGCAAAGTATCTTGTTGACTTGTGACCTTAAAGTTTGAACTCTGGAAAGGGGAAGAGAGGCTGTTGTTGACCATGTGTCTAGTCAAGCTCCTATGAATTTGAAAATTTGAGTTGGCTCTAGATTTGACTTCTTGAAATGTATAGTTATTCCTAATCTTGTGCAAGCATGGATGACCTCTTCTTTTGCCATAATGAGTTGATGCCTGGTCAGAGCAGTAATGAGCCAATCTAAGTATGGAAACACATGGAATCCTTGCAGTCTCAAGTGAGCTGCTACCACTGCTATACATTTGGTAAACACCCTGGGGGCTGTGATGATAGCAAAGGGAAGTGCTCTGAACTAGTAATGACTGGCTCCTAGCTGGAAGCATTAATACTCTCCTGGATCACCCGTTTATTTTATATGATAGTATTCATCCTGGAGATCTATTGCTTTTGTGGTTTTGCTGAAGTCTTTTTAAATTGCTGAATTCCAGAATTGGTCTCCAGTCCCCTGTTTTTTTTAGCACTAAAAAGAATCTTGAGTAAGTTCTGGACCTATCTGGTCTGGGTGGACATCTTGGATGACTCTCTCGTCTAGCAGCTTTTGTATTTGTATGGCTGCTTGATCCCACTGATTGGGTGGAAAATCAGGGATTTTCCTGGAAATTGCAGGAGAAAGAGAAAATGGAATTATATATCCTTTGGATACAATCCTCTGCACCAAAGTATCTTTTGTTATCTTTAGCCAGGCTCTCTGGTGCATGGACAAACACCCCCCCCCAATTGCCTACAGAGGGGGATAATCAGAGCTCTGTTTAGGAGCGCTGGAAGGTCTTGCCAAAGAAAGATTCTCTGGACCCTTGATGTTGCAGGCATCCTCTGCCAAAAGGGTGACAGCTACCATTTGAGTTCCCCCCTCTGCCTCTGGGGGGAGATCTTCCACATGCATCTTGGAAAGACCCTTGTGATTTCTTGAACCACAGTTTTCCACCTCCCTGATGATTCCTCTAGAAGGATCTTTGTGGGGTGGAAAAATGGACACCCACGGCTAAAAGGGTCTTTCCATCCTTCTCACACCTGGACAACTTAGCTTTTACTTTGTGGACAAAAAGAGGGGCCATCAAAAGGAGCATTGGCAAATGTAATGTTAAAAGGCTCTGTGAAGTTGCACAAGCACATCCAGACATATTTCTTGATGGCTACACCTGAACCCTCTGCCCTTGAGTTTCCTTCTGCCACATTGAAAATAAGAATCATGGACGAGTTTGATAGCAATTGAAGAGTCGCCAGCTGTGAGGTGACTGAGTCTTTCACCTCCAAAGACATGGTTCCTGCAAGGGTATCCAAAAGTTCCTTTATCAGATCCCTTTACAATCTGCTGAAATGTGTCAGGAACTTCAGGAACCTCAAGGCAAAGGTCCCTGAAGTGTAGACAAGCTTCCCAAACCTGTCCATGGTCCACAACTCCTTACTAGGTGG